>NC_137674.1:85539693-85552526 GCF_963989245.1 Nansenia antarctica
ATTAATTCATACAAAGACACACACACATGCACATACACCCAAACCCATTATGCCCAGCTTTTTAAATATCAAGTGTACGGTGTGGAAAAGAGGCTTGCGTTTAAAGCAGGACTAGTTCAAATGGTTGAAGTATGGAGATGCAATGGGGGGACAAAAAAAAAAACATTCAAAATGCAAAGCACCTAGTCAGAAAGGTCCCCCCCCCCATCCCCCATCCCCCAAACTCCACCCCACCCCAGCCCAGCCCCACCCCTTCCCCCCCATCCCCAATTCAACCCCCTCCCCCCATTTCATGCCATTTGAGCTATTGGAATAAGTCTGAGTTTCAATAATAATTTGACAGCTGTAGAAAATGGCTGCTTTCAATTTGGGTGCTTCTGCCTGCAATCTCATTACACTACGCTGTGGCTGTTTGCCCTTGGAGGCTTAAGGAAATACATATTTTGGGGTTAGTGGCTCTGGATGCTGCCTGGACTGCTGGGCTGGGGAGCACGCTACACAGTATATATGGCAGCACCAGAAACGATGCAGGGACAGTCAAAGATAGAGAGGTAGAGAGAGAGAGAGAGAAAGAGAGAGAGAGACAGAGAGAGAGTAGGAGAGAGAGAGAGAGAGAGAGAGAGAGAGACAGAGAGAAAGAGAGAGAGGAGAGAGAGTAGGAGAGAGAGAGAGAAGGAGAGAGACAGAGAGAGAGAGACAGAGAGAGAGTAAGAGAGAGAGAGAGAGAAAGAGAGAGAAGGAGAGTGAGTAGGAGGGAGAGAGAGAGAAGGAGAGAGAGAGACAGAGAGAAAGAGAGAGAATAGGAGAGAAAGAGAGAGAGAAGGAGAGAGAGTAGGAGAGAGAGAGAGCACTTCCCTAATCTGAGTTTCTGTATTATTTCACCATCTAATACCTGCACAGAGTATAGTAGATAGTATAGTAGGTAGTATAGTACATAGTAGAGTATAGTAGCTAGTATAGTAGATAGTAGAGTATAGTAGAGTTCAGACCCTCTTGGTTTGGCCAGTTTTGTCCTGCTTTCAGCTGTAGATGGTAGTTATGGGACAGAATAATCGATTAATCGGGTTAGTTACAGAAAGGTGAAGTAGAGATGGGCTCTAACCCTGGCGGGCAGTGTTCCTCGTGTTTTGATTTGAGTAAAAACATTTCTTTGGTCCCTGATTTCCGAGAGTCTGAGACTTCGGTGCGTTTGAGCGCATTGCCGCTGCACTTCGTTGGCCAAAAGAGGGGTCATCCCTATGTTCCCCGGTACCTAGCTCCCTCACGAAAAAGGGTCCCATGTTCCCCACTCCACACGCCTCCACGCGCTGCCGGGCGAGCGAGACTGCCCTGACCGATCAGACCCTTTTTCGGGAGAGGTGAACATAGGACCCTTTTTGAGCGGGGAACATAGGACCCTTTTTGAGCGGGGAACATAGGACCCTTTTTCGGGAGGGAGCTAAGGTACGGGGAACATAGGACCCGGGGAACATAGGTACACTCCCCCAAAAGATGTGTGGGTCATGATACTTCTGCAGTGTAAGCTGACGGGTGAGACTCAGGAGATCTAGTCTCCTCTCCCCATGGAAGACAGCCTCGACACATTCACTTGCAAGTGTGACAAAACCCGCAGCTAAAAAAACTACTGCCTTAATTGCCAAGCAACACGGTGGCTAAAGATGTGCAGCCTATTAGTACAGTAAAGGTGAGCTATTACCACAGACAAATTAAATTCCATTTAATCGTTTTGTTGTTGTTGTTGTTGTTGTTGTTGTATTTGGCCGTTTTGATCTCGGGTAGGCTATAGTAGTGGTAGTGTGTGTGTTTGTGTGTGTGTGTGTGTGTGACTGTGGTAGTGTGTGTGTGTGTGTGTGTGTGTGTGTGTGTGTGTGTGTGTGTGTGTGTGTGTGTGTGTGTGTGTGTATGGTAGTGTGTGACGGTGGTAGTGTGTGTGTGTGTGTGTGTGGTAGTTTGTGACTGTGTGTGTGTGTGTCTGTGGTAGTGTGTGTCTGTGGTAGTTTGTGACTGTGTCTGTGTGTGGCTGTGGTAGTGTGTGTCTGTGTGTGTCTGTGGTAGTGTGTGTCTGTGTGTGTGGCTGTGGTAGTGTGTGTCTGTGGTAGTGTGTGTGACTGGTAGTGTGTGTGTGTGGTAGTGTGTGTGTGTGTGTGTGTGTGTGTGTGTGTGTGTGTGTGTGTGTGTGACTGGTCGTGTGTGTGACTGACCACTGGTAAACATTGTAATTGGAAACAGCTGGGCAGCTATAGTACAAAATGCCCGCCCCGCTCTAATGTGTGTGCAGGGTATTAGCCGCATGCCTTTTTTCTGTTCTGCATTATTTTTTATGTTAGCCTAAGTATTCAGAAGGAGAAATTCATGAGGATTAACACCAGAATAAATTACATTTTTCACTGTTAAAGGTGGGGTTGTTTCTTTGCCGCTGATCCATGGCTGTCTTTGTGATTTTTCGATGTCGGCACACGTCGAAAAAAATCTATTAATCGTTCATACCACCCACAGATTAATCGACCATGAACATTTTGGGTGATGCACATCCCTACTAGATGGTTCTGCAGGGACTTCTAAGGTAAGGTATATATGCAAGGCAGGGGGGACAAGAGAGTCTAGGCTTTATCAACTTTATTGCCTCCAGGATAGAGAGCAAATGTGTTTGAGTAGAATAACTGAGGCTAATGGGATGTTAAACCAACGTCCCAGAGACGAGTAGCCTACTGCCAGATACGTTTGACATTGTGTGACGGCCAAGCAGCAACAGTAGCTTATTTACAATCACACCCTGAGACACACGTTATAATCACACAGAATAATATAAGAGCAGACATGTAGGTATTGCTAGACACAGACACTGAACAATGTACACATGAACACACATGAACACACACACATGCAGACACACACACACACACACACACACACACACACACACACAGACACAGACACCAATGTACACATGAACACACATGAACACACACGCAGACACACACACACACACACACACACACACAGGGGAAAACTAAAAACGTAAAGAGCCTAGAGCGTCAAGTTTTTTTTCTTTTTTCTAACAGTCTTCTACCCACAGAGCATCTCCACACCAGGCAAACCCAGGAACGCTATTGGTCCAAACAAGTAGAGCAGAGAGACAGGATCTCTCTCTCTCTCTCTCTCTCTCTCTCTCTCTCTCTCTCTCTCTCTCTCTCTCTCTCTCTCTCTCTCTCTCTCTCTCTCTCTCTCTCTCTCTCTCTCTCTCTCTCTCTCTCTCTCTCTCTCACACACACACACACACACACACACACACACACACACACACACACACACACACACACACACACACACACACTATAACCCATTTATTACTAAGTGAAAGGGAACAAAGCAACAGCAAGGAAGTGTTGTCCAAAATAGACATGTTCTTAAAACAGCACAACGCTCGGTCTGTCAGTTTACAAACTACACTGACCAGAACTACAACCACCGGCACTAAGATTAATGCAATTAACCATGGCTTCACTAATAGAGAAACAGAGAGCTCCCCCTAGAGGTAGAACAAGGTCAGTGAAAGAGGGAAACCGCACAGTCAAATAACATGAGTAAGTCAAATACATTAGGCTACAATTACAAAATGGCAATTAGAAAGAGGGATACATTCCAACTAAGAGAACAAGGTGAATTATAGTCAAATTACAGTCCAAGAGAAATTGTACACCAATGCACTAATAGATTAACAAGGTTATGGATGGTTTCACAAATGTACAGAGATCCACTACACTTACTAAACATGTCTTAGGAAGTCAATAATATAAATATCTCAAGTGCTTTGTGTTTAATTGAGACTACAGTAATACCAATTGCATTATAAAGATCCAGCTCTCTAACTAACACAATGAGCATGTGTTGTTGATGAGGCTGGGTTTGGTGTGATATGTATAGCTGGGTTTGGGGCAGTGTGTGTGTGTGTGTGTGTGTGTGTGTGTGTGTGTGTGTGTGTGTGTGTGTGTGTGTGTGTGTGTGTGTGTGTGTGTGTGGGTGTGTGAAGTTCAGATATGACCAGGAAAAATATATGTTTGGGGCTGTGAGTGTTCATATTTTATGTGTTATGCGGTGCTGGGCCTGAGGCAGTGTGTGTGGTTGGGCTGAGGGAGTGTGTGTGTCTGTGTTTAGCGGGGTCTAGGCTAGGCTATTGTTGCCCACAAATAGGGGGAACTGTGTATACCCAACATGTACACAAATACCATCAAATAAAAGCTGACAATCTATTCTTTAACCCCCACAGTAACTGTTTGATTTCAAACCACAACGTTTGGAGTATAGAGCCAAGAAGAAAAAGAAGAAAACATGCTTCACTGTCCCGTTACTTAACCAGGGCACTGGTGTCCCACTACTTAACCTGCACCTGTGACTGGATGTATGGCTGTGTGTGTGTGTGGCAGGGTCTGACTGAGGCAGTGTGTGTCTTTATGTACAAATAGACCAGGTGTTAACAGTCTGTTTGAGGCAGTGTGTGTGGTTTGGAGTGGTGTGTGTGGCTGGTTTGGGGTGTGTTTGTGTGGCTGGTTTGGGGTGGTGTGTGTGTGGCTGGTTTGAGGGGGTAGTGTGTGTGGCTGGTTTGGGGTGGTGTGTGTGTGGCTGGTTGGAGGGGGTAGTGTGTGGCTGATTTGGGGGGGTAGTGTGTGTGTGTGTGGTTAGGTTTGTGTTGGTGTGTGTGTGTCTGGTTTGGGATGGTGTGTGTATGGCTGGTTTGGGGTGGAGTGTGTGTGGCTGGTTTGGGGTGGAGTGTGTGTGGCTGGTTTGGGGTGGAGTGTGTGTGGCTGGGTTTGGGGTGGTGTGTGTGTGGCTGGGTTTGGGGTGGTGTGTGTGTGGCTGGGTTTGGGGTGGTGTGTGTGTGGCTGGTTTGCGGTGTGTTTGTGTGGCTGGTTTGTGGTGGTGTGTGTGGCTGGTTTGGGGTGTGTGTGTGGCTGGTTTGGGGTGGAGTGTGTGTGTGTGTATGACTGGTTTAAAGTGGTGTGTGGCTGGCTGGGTTTGGGGAGGAGTGTGTGGTTAGATATGTGGTGGTGTGTGTGGCTGTCTGGGTTTGGGAGTTGTGTGTGTGTGTGTGTGTGTGTGTGTGTGTGTGTGTGTGTGTGTGTGTGTGTGTGTACACCTGTCTGTCAGTTGTGCAGAACCGGTGTTGTGTCTGTGTGTACTGGTACCAAACATTGTCTGTTCATAACCAACACACCTGTCTGGTGGTGTTCCGATTCTAAATACTGAACAGTAATGGTCTGGTCCACCACACCCTGTAGCTCCATAAACCTGTGCTGCCTTGTAGAGAAGCAATCTGTACTAGCACCCATCCCCCCACCCAGCCAGCTACCAGATTACACTATGCAATATCACCCTTACCCCACCTACCCCCCCCCCCCCCCCCCCATCCCTCCTCTCTCTCTCTCTCTCTCTCTCTCTCTCTCTCTCTCTCTCTCTCTCTCAGTACCCAGAGAAATGATTTATCTTTCATTCTCTTTTCTCTCCCTCCCTCCTCTACAGATGTGACTGCATTTTTTCTCCTCAGCCTCTCTCTGAAGATTGGGCTGGGCTGCTGAGGAGTGGTGGCGTGTGGAGGTACAGGCCTGGATGGAAATGAGCAGAACAGAACAGAACCGAACAGAACCGAACACCAGACCCAGATACCTGTCTACCTGTACCACAGCTAGCAGCAGCTACATTACGACTAAAAATGCACAATACAATAACTGAGAGTTCCGCTCTCAATGCACAATGAATCAGGCAACACAGGAATAACAGGCTTACATCACTGCCAGGGACGGGGACCGAGTGTGTCACAACTAGAATAAGAAATGTTCTCTCTCGCTTATAGACAACAATTACAATAAGCCCACAAACTGAAACATATGTCACTCAAGCAAGCATCGCCCACGCTGAAAACACACAGAAATTAAACTAGACTCACCATTTTGCTGTTAAATAAGCAACAAAAAATAATTAGATTAGATTAGATTAGATTCAACTTTATTTATGTCATCGCATAGTAGTAGGCCTATAAGTAGGCTACCATACAACGAAATGCAGTTTAGCATCCAACCAGAAGTGCAAATAGTGATATAAGGGCACAACATAAATAGAAGAGGTAGTGACAGGTGACTATGTAATATACAGTATGTGCAGAGTAGTATTGTAAACATCAGTATAGTTTAGAGGTATACAGTTATGAGCTATGTACAGTTATGAGCTAATCCTATGTACAGGTATGATCTATGTACAGTTATGAGCTATATACAGTTATGAGCTATATATAGTGAGGTAGTTTATGTACAGTATCTAATGTGCAGAAGTATAAAAGAAGCTATATCAGAGAGACATGTGCAATGTGCAATATACAGTAGTACAAAGGTAGTAATGTAAACATCAGTAGTGCAAAGGTTATAGAGTGATCACATTAACCAGGGATGTGTTTTATAAATAGCCTATTCCTCATAAATCTTCGCCAACAGGCTAAATCCAAACCCAATCACAGTCACAGGTTAATTAGCTCCTAATTGTGCTAGTGAATCCTGGTTCAGCCACTGTTAGAAATGGTCTGATGTCATTGCAACAGAAATCCACACACTTTTTTGTGACTTGCGATTTAATGTTAGCTATTGGTTTGGAGAAAAAGTTGGGCATTGAAAGTTGGCTCGTACTAGCACTAGCTACGGCGCATCGACGGTCAACAGCTGGGATGAACCAGTTCTCTTGCTATCGTAGACTAGGATAGTATTGCAATTTCTGAACAGTACATGACCGATGTTTCTTTTCTGTATTTGTAATAAAGTAAAAATTATTTCCCAAGACACATTGGAAACTATCAAAAGCTGTCCCTTTGCTAGCTGAGATTTTTTGCTTCAAACATTTTGATTCTTGCTGACACTCACTTTTTCACTCTCACTTTTACGGCGGGAACGTGTCTGTCGCACAGAGCCCGAACCGGCCCGGCCCGAACCCTATCTATGAACCCTCTCTATGAACCCCCATCTATGAACCCTCTCTATGAACCCTCTCTATGCCAAATAAAATGTGACACGTTCTAACCCTTTGGTCCTCATGTCGGGATCCGATGTAACGATCTGACTTTTCTTTCGAAAAGTGTGAATACATTTCCGTGTTGTTGAAAATCAACGACACATCCCTAGTCAACTAACACAGCTTGTTCTGTGAGCCTGCTAACAATGTAAAGTAGTGTTCTAGTTAACTAGATAGCAGTGGGGATTACTCACCCAATCCATTGCGTTGTTGCAGTAGTTTGGCTTGACAAGCGAGTTTGTGTTGTGATTCTCAACAACGTTGAAACGTAGTTCCGTGTTTCAAAAGAAAAGTCTGAACATTTTGATTGGTTGGCGATATGAGGACCAAATGATCAGACTGTCACATATCGTCCCTAGCCCGGCCCTAATCTGTTAATGTCCGGCTTGCAAACCTCTCGTTCTAATCCTCCCACTGCTGTTGTACCTGATTACATCCCTTATGGCACAGTACAGTACGTGCTCACACACACGTGTGTATGTTCATACAGTATATACGTGTATGCGCGTGCTTGTGTGTGTGTGTGTTATCTCTCACTATAGCTGATTCACTGGCTAGGTGTGTGTGCGTGTGTGTGTCCGTCTGTGTGTGTGTGTGTCTTGAGTGTCCGTGTGTGTGCGTGTCCGTGTGTGTGCTTGTCTGTGTGTGTGTATGTGTGTGTGCGTCTGTGTGTGTGCATGTGTGTGTGTGTGTCCATGTGTGTGTCTGCGTATCCTTGTGTGTGTCTGTGTCTTTGTGCGTGTGCTTGTGTGTGTCTGTGTGTGTGTGTGTGTGTGTGCTATGCGTGCATTTAGGGCAGTGCATCAGGCAATCCATAGCTGAACACCAGGCCTTCAGGTGAGATTTATAGCCTCTGGATCTGGGCTGTTATTACGGACGGATCCTTTCTCTGCCTCAGCCAGATCCTGCTGCCTTATTAAAGTGCTGCGGGAGGAGGAGTCATGTGACACATCAGCGTCACAGGACTCCTCCCACAATCCCCTACTACTAACATATCCTCTGTGGTCCTCTGTGGCTCAGTTGGTAGAGCATGGCGCTAACAACGCTTAGGTTGTGGGTTCGATTCCCGCTGGGACCATATATACTGAAATGTATGCACTCACTGCAATGTAAGTCGCTTTGGATAAAAGCGTCAGCTAAATGGCATATATATATGCCCACACCGTTGGCCTGAGACAATAGGAATAATAATAATAATAAATTAGACTTATATAGCGCTTTTCTAGACATTCAAAGACGCTTTACAAATAATAAAAAGTAATAATAAAAAAGACACAAAAAGGTTAATTAGTGCTGGGGACACCTGGGAAGGGGAGGGGGAGAGGGTTAACTGGTGAAGGCGAGCTTGAAGAGGTGGGTTTTGAGGGCCTGTTTAAATGTTGGGAGGGTGTTGGCCTGTCGATATATTTTTTATTATTAGTCGATTTGGCCTGTCGAGTTGGCCTGTCGATTATATTTTAATATATTTTAATTATTATTATTATTTAACCAGGGTAGTCATATTGAGACAGTAGCCTCTTTTTCAAATGAGCCCTGGCCAAGAAAAGCAGCACTTAATTAAAAAAGAAGACACCACATAAAGTATAAAAAACATACCGTATAAAAACATAAAACAACAACAAACAAGCAACAGAAACAGTGAGCAGACATAGGCTATAAAAGATAACCTCAGCACATTCTCATGTATGATTCAAAGTCTCTGTAAACTTAACACACAGTTTAACATCAGTAAAGGAACGACAGGAGAAAATAGAAAGACAGCCCTGCAGAAAGGACAGGAGGAGTGGAGGATGAGGAAGGGAATGTGTGTAGTAGAGTAAAGGACAAAATAGGATTGAAACGACAGTTGGATGGAGGGAGGGTGTGTGCAGTAGTGTGAAGAGAGAGCAAGCGAGTAGGGAAGAGGTGGCTTAAAGAATGGCACTAGCACACTGACTAGCACACTCACTAGCACTCACTAGGACACTCACTAGCACTCTCACTAGCACTCTCACTAGCACTCTCACTAGCACACTCACTAACACTCACTAGCACTCTCACTAGCACACTCACTAACACTCACTAGCACTCTCACTAGCACTCTCACTAGCACTCTCACTAGCACACTCACTAGCACACTCACTAACACTCACTAGCACTCTCACTAGCACTCTCACTAGCACACTCACTAGCACTCTCACTAGCACACTCACTAGCACTCTCACTAGCACTCACTAGCACTCTCACTAGCACACTCACTAACACTCACTAGCACTCTCACTAGCACTCACTAGCACTCTCACTAGCACTCTCACTAGCACTCTCACTAGCACACTCACTAGCACTCTCACTAGCACACTCACTAACACTCACTAGCACTCTCACTAGCACACTCACTAACACTCACTAGCACTCTCACTAGCATTCTCACTAGCACACTCACTAGGACACTCACTAGCACACACACACACACTAGCACACACACACACACACTAGCACACTCACTAGCACACTCACTAGCACTCTCACTAGCACTCTCACTAGCACACTCACTAGCACACTCACTAGGACACTCACTAGCACACACACACTAGCACACACACACTAGCACACTCACTAGCACACTCACTAGCACTCTCACTAGCACACTCACTAGCACTCTCACTAGCACTCTCACTAGCACTCTCACTAGCACTCTCACTCTCACTAGCACTCTCTTCTCAACGTGTATCAGCACAATACTGGTAAGGATTGCTCACAAACCAACTAACCGACAACCACTAATTAAAACAAGTATAATTAACATCATCCGACATCATCTGATCATTCGTTCTATTTCAACAGTTTGTTGACAATGACTACTACAATCCGGGCCCTTATGTGCAATTCAACCGTTCAATGCAATTGAAGTATGTTTGTTTTTTCAGTCCACACTCACTCACTGTACCAAATCCATCCTTATACCTCTTACTGAATTACCTGTGACTGAACAGACTCATATTGAAGCAAAGGCAGTTCTTCAAACCCCCAAAAAGATGCTGCTTGGAGTCCTTCTATGTTGAGAATTAGGTCTCTCATTACAGGTGTGAAGACCTACAGGCAGTGTACTGAACAGTCAGCCACTGTATACACTTATCTGTATATACTTAGCTCTATATCCTTAGCTCTATATCCTTAGCTCTATATCCTTAACTGTATATACTTAGCTCTATAGCCTTAGCTCTATATCCTTAGCTGTATATGTTTAGCTGTATATACATAGCTGTATATGTTTAGCTGTATATACATAGCTGTATAAGCTTAGCTGTATATACTTAACTGTATATGCTTAGCTGTATATGTTTAGCTGTGCTTAACTGTATATACTTAACTGTATATGCTTAGCTGTGCTTAACTGTATATACTTAGCTGTATAATCTTAGGTGTATATACTTATCTGTATACACTTATCTGTATATGCTTAACTGTATATACTTAGCTCTATATCCTTAGCTGTATATGCTTAGCTCTATATCCTTAGCTCTATATCCTTAACTGTATATGCTTAGCTATACTTAGCTGTATATGCTTAGCTGTATATGCTTAGCTGTATATGCTTAACTGTATATACTTAACTGTATATGCTTAACTGTATATACTTCGCTGTATATGCCTAACTGTATATACTTAGCTCTATATCCTTAGCTGTATATGCTTAGCTGTATATGCTTAGCTGTATATACTTAACTGTATATACTTCGCTGTATATGCTTAACTGTATATACTTAGCTGTAAATACTTAGCTGTAAATACTTAGCTGTATATACTTAACTGTAAATACTTAGCTGTATATGCTTAGCTGTATATACTTAGCTCTATATCCTTAGCTGTATAAGCTTAGCTGTAAATACTTAGCTGTATATGCTTAGCTGTATATACTTAACTGTAAATACTTAGCTGTATATGCTTAGCTGTATATACTTAGCTGTAAATACTTAGCTGTATATACTTAGCTGTAAATACTTAGCTGTATATACTTAGCTGTAAGTCAAAAGATGACCTTGATTCTGAGGGAGTTGAAGTGTTGGATAGTCTTAGTCTTAGCTAACAGAAAAAGCATTCCTCTTTGTTTGAGTCAGGTTGTTCAGCAGGTGAATGTGTACTACTAGCAAAGTGAAGGTGAGTTTCAAAGTGAAAGGTAAACTCAAAAAAAGAGTTGAGTAGGAGTAGGATTGTGATGGTCCCCCTCTTCTTCCACCAAATATATTTGGTCTGAAAGTTGCAATAAACCACAAATGGTAAATGGACTGACATATATATATATATGACTAATACAATGGCCTCTCATTCACCCATTCACACACACATTCACACACCAATGGTGGCAAGCTACCATGCAAGGCGCCGGCCGGCCCGCTCATTGGGAGCAATTTGGGGTTCAGTGTCTTGCCCAAGGACACCTCGACATGTGGCTGACCTTGCGATCATTAGACGCCGGCTCTACCTCCTGCGCCACAGCCGCCCCAATGGTGAGCATACTATAGTGTGTGAGTATTTTCTTTCAATTCATCATCAGTTTGTGTACCCTACACCCGCGGGATTGTGGGAAATTGTGGACAACACCACTTTTAAATTGACCAATCCCCTCTCACCAGCCTTACAGTGGGTGATTCTCCTCCACCTGAACTACAGTACTACAGTACCACCAAACACTACAGCTGGCTGGCGACCAACAGGATCCCAAAGCACTGGGACATGACTGACAGCCAGTTAGGTAGCATTGGAGAAATAGGTCATAGAGCTAAAAATACTTCTGTGCGTCTCTCTCTCTCATCTTCCCCATGAAGACAAAGAAAGTATATCTGAGAAAGGGGAGATGCATGATGATGATGATGTTGATGATGATGATGGCATTAGATAGATAGATAGACTTTATTTGTCATTGTTACAGTACAGGTACCAAACAACGAAATTTAGGAGGGGAGGCTCCCCTGGTGTTTAGGAAAGGAAAAAGAAACACATTTTGGAAAAAGCATAGACGCATAAAATCACAAGAAGGTAAGGAGCTGGTTTACATCAATAGAGGCTATGTACACAATCCACTGTACTATACTGCACAGATAGTCAACTAGGGTTGTCATATTTCACAAGAAAGTATTTTTTCACATTATTTTAAAGTGTCACAGCTTGCAGGCATTAACCCAGAAAAGAGATACCCACAATACACAATCGCCCTTGTTTGTTATACAAACAAAATTAATTGAGGAGAGAAGAGAGAGAGACAGACGGACAGAGAGACAGGCAGACAGACCAACCGACACAGCTATAAAGACACAGAGACAGAGAGAGAGAGAGAGAGAGAGAGAGAGAGAGAGAGAGAGAGAGAGAGAGAGAGAGAGAGGAGAGAGAGAGAGAGAGAGAGAGAGAACAATCTAGAAGAGTACAAGCTCTGACTCCAGTAGACCGAATTATATGGAATTCAGTTTCCTCAAATCAGTCAGGCAAGCAAGGCTGAATAACCATAACAACAGCCTGGCCAGTATAGCATTCTCCAAACAGAGTGACACAGTGAAAGGATGGAGGGAATAAGGAGGAAAGGAGGAGGAGAAGAGAGAGTCAAAAGAGCAAGACGTAAGAAAGGCAGAGGTTTGAGGAAGAAAAGAAAAAGATGAGGGAGAGTGACCTATGAAGCACGAAGAGTTCAGTTGTGACTCGTGAGTCGGAGTTGCGAATTTGAGGGTCAACAGGACCGAGGGTGAGAAGAGTCAAAGAGTGACATGGAAAGAGAGGCAGAGACAGAAATAATATATATACAGAAAAATAGA
>NC_137674.1:85552726-85645226 GCF_963989245.1 Nansenia antarctica
GCTGTATATACTTAGCTGTATATACTTAGCTGTAAATACTTAGCTGTAAATACTTAGCTGTAAATACTTAGCTGTATATACTTAGCTGTAAGTCAAAAGATGACCTTGATTCTGAGGGAGTTGAAGTGTTGGATAGTCTTAGTCTTAGCTAACAGAAAAAGCATTCCTCTTTGTTTGAGTCAGGTTGTTCAGCAGGTGAATGTGTTCTAGCAAAGTGAAGGTGAGTTTCAAAGTGAAAGGTAAACTCAAAAAAAGAGTTGAGTAGGAGTAGGATTGTGAGTAGGATGGTCCCCCTCTTCTTCCACCAAATATATTTGGTCTGAAAGTTGCAATAAACCACAAATGGTAAATGGACTGACATATATATATATATATATATATATATATATATATGACTAATACAATGGCCTCTCATTCACCCATTCACACACACATTCACACACCAATGGTGGCAAGCTACCATGCAAGGCGCCGGCCGGCCCGCTCATTGGGAGCAATTTGGGGTTCAGTGTCTTGCCCAAGGACACCTCGACATGTGGCCAGCCGGGGCTCGAACCGCCGATCTGCTGACCTTGCGATCATTAGACGCCGGCTCTACCTCCTGCGCCACAGCCGCCCCAATGGTGAGCATACTATAGTGTGTGAGTATTTTCTTTCAATTCATCATCAGTTTGTGTACCCTACACCCGCGGGATTGTGGGAAATTGTGGACAACACCACTTTTAAATTGACCAATCCCCTCTCACCAGCCTTACAGTGGGTGATTCTCCTCCACCTGAACTACAGTACTACAGTACCACCTCACACTACAGCTGGCTGGCGACCAACAGGATCCCAAAGCACTGGGACATGACTGACAGCCAGTTAGGTAGCATTGGAGAAATAGGTCATAGAGCTAAAAATACTTCTGTGCGTCTCTCTCTCTCATCTTCCCCATGAAGACAAAGAAAGTATATCTGAGAAAGGGGAGATGCATGATGATGATGATGTTGATGATGATGATGTCATTAACCCAGAAAAGAGATACCCACAATACACAATCGCCCTTGTTTGTTATACAAACAAAATTAATTGAGGAGAGAAGAGAGAGAGACAGACGGACAGAGAGACAGGCAGACAGACCAACCGACACAGCTATAAAGACACAGAGACAGAGAGAAGAGAGAGAGAGAGAGAGAGAGCGCGAGAGAGAGAGAGAGAGAGAGAAGAGAGAGAGAGAGAGAGAACAATCTAGAAGAGTACAAGCTCTGACTCCAGTAGACCGAATTATATGGAATTCAGTTTCCTCAAATCAGTCAGGCAAGCAAGGCTGAATAACCATAACAACAGCCTGGTCAGTATAGCATTCTCCAAACAGAGTGACACAGTGAAAGGATGGAGGGAATAAGGAGGAAAGGAGGAGGAGAAGAGAGAGTCAAAAAAGCAAGACGTAAGAAAGGCAGAGGTTTGAGGAAGAAAAAGAAAAAGATGAGGGAGAGTGACCTATGAAGCACGAAGAGTTCAGGTTGTGACTCGTGAGTCGGAGTTGCGAATTTGAGGGTCAACAGGACCGAGGGTGAGAAGAGTCAAAGAGTGACATGGAAAGAGAGGCAGAGACAGAAATAATATATATACAGAAAAATAGAGAGAGAGAGAGAGAGAGAGAGACAGAGACAGCGAGAGAGAGAGAGAGAGGACGAGAGAGAGGAGCGGGAGAGAGAGAGAGCGAGATACACACAGAGAGACAGAGAGAGAGAGCAGACAGACAGAGAGAGAGAGAGGACAGACAGAGAGAGAAGCAGCCAAGAGAGATTCAACGGGGAGTACATTCAGTGGAGGGGTTATACAGGGAATGCCCAGTAGATTGGTGCGCTTCCCCTGTGGATTTGCCTTCACACAAATGAACCCACGGAGGCCCAGAGACGGGTCAACATTAGAAGACATCTCCAAATGTCCAATCAAAGCTTGGTTGTCTTCAATTACTGGTGAGCAGGTTTAGAACACTATGGTATAGCATAGTTGTATACTAACAGCAGGGTAGGTAGAGAGGTTCTGATTATTCTCTGATAAACAACCAAACATGAGTTCACTGCTGAGTTGTAGTTTATTTTGACTAAATTTATAAATCTGGTCAAAAGAAACACGTCGCCTTTGTAGCAGATTACATTTTTATATCTAAGCATTACATCTGTCTTTTCAAATAAATATTTAGCAAATATTTTTAAATATTTTTTGCATATTTAAAAAATATTTGATTACAAATTAAAAGTTTACATTTGATATCTCTCCAGGTAAATAAATCTTCAATCTTGAATTTGGATGACGAATTAATTGTTTAGCTAAAAAAACGAATATTAAGATTAAATCGTACATTTGAGGTTTTAAATTTAAATATTTAATTGAAATCTAAATCTGAGATGTTCAGGTTCCATAGCAAATGAGGACATCTTTCTTTACATTTACATTTAAATATTTTATTTCAAAACCCCAGATTTAATCAAATGTTTGTGTTTGAACTAAATATCTAAAATCAGTCATCCACATTTAATATTTTAATTAAATATATAATGTGTTGTTAAATATTTATTTAACCCTGCATGAATAAAATATCAATAAAATACGTCACTAAATATTTATTTTAAAGTCAAATATTTAGATAAGCTAAATATTTATACTATTCAAATTTTAAATCAAATATTGATGAACATTGACCCCAGGTATGTGTAATCCATAAATCTTAATAAGATGTATGAATCTGTAAAAATAAGTTATTTCTAAATCTTGAAACAATAAACACACACATTTAACCCATCTAATTTAAAAATAAATATTTAACCCCCCCGCCAAATATAAGATATTATATCATAAATGTATATTATCTCAAAATCTTTAATTCAAAAATAAATATTTAGCAAAACATTTATATTGAATGTTCTGCATCTTAGGCTATCTGCAATGTAAAATAAATACTTACGACCCAATAACATGTTTAATTTAAATCCTAAATCTAGATTACAGAAATAAATATTTAATTTATAGACACATATTTAAATTAAATCTTAAATCTGGGGAAATGAGATTTACACTTTGTCAGATTATTATATTATCTGTGTGTTCGTAAATACGCTCTGAGAGCGTATTTACGAACACCCAGGGTTCTTCGGAAACTCAGGGCGCTCAGAGTGAAGAAAGAGATGAAAGAGAAGAGACAGATGAAAATGGCAACGTTAGTTAACGAGTATCTACTGTCAACAGGAAGCTAGCTATGTAAACAGGTTTACAGTTGGTTTGTAAAGACTTTTAAAAGACTGTTAATAAATTAACTGATTTCAGAGCGCTCTATGACGTTGAAACCAGAGCGCTCTGAAGTGAATTTATGAACACACCCTATATCAGAGCGACGATTATGTCATAATGTCATTTTCAGTTAATCAACAGTGCCACTCTGTCGATTATGACATGACGCTGCAGGGTTGCTCTATGTAAACTGGTAGGCCTGTGTTGTTTGAAAGAATAAACTTATTTTAAACCTCTTAAATAAAGATATGAAGCTAGGCACAATTCCGTTACAGCTAGCGGGATCCGTTCGCTAGCTTGACGGGCAGCACTGCCTGGACTGAGCCTCCCACCCCTATAACGTTTCTTCCTGTTACTTTAGCAGGCAGGCCTGGGGCCCCAGCAGGGCCCAACTGTATGATCTATAGCTAACTTTTGCCTTCTGCCATTGCCTGGCAATGACAACACACAGCAGAGCTGCCCCATCTCACACACAACTCACAAAAAGCACCTGTTTAGAAGGCCTTGTCTGGTCACCTGAGCAGAACACACAGCCTGCGTTCGAAATGGCATACTACTCATACTAGATATGACGTAGATTTGAGTATGCGAGAGTGTTCACACTGTACAGTATGCAGTATACTCATTGAGTATGCTAGTATGCAGTATGCTAGTATGCTATTTCGAACACAGCCACAGTCTACTTCTCCTAACAATACAATCATTTCTACTTCTTCTTACTGGGTGGCCTGTGTCCCCTGACTACAATATTATGTTTATGTGGTATTCCATTGATGTTGACGTGACTGTAAATATTCCTGGATTTCAGTTTCACAAACTGCAAAAAGAATATTTAATGAAGAAACTGACACGGTTGCCTATCTGCGGGTGGCTAATGGATGCACACTTATGCTATCACAAACCTTTTAGAGTAGGCTATTTAATTGGTATGCAATGGCGATGCAATGGTATGCAATGGTATGCAATGATATGCAATGATATGCAATGATATGCAATGGCTTTACCTTCTGTAAAGGTCTACCAAAAGCAGCAGGTTGAGTAGGCATAATAGCCTGGTAGGCGTCTATAATAGGCCGATATTACATGATCTGAATCAGCCTACAATATGATCGGCAGTCGATAGTTGATGCCTGGTCTCCGCCTACACCTCTCACAGGTCTCAACCATCCACACACGCATGTCTCTATCATAGGCCTGTCCGAAATACATATGACTATATACTTTGTTTTAGGGCTACGGAAGTACGGGTTGAACTAACTAGCTGTCATTTTTAAACAAGTGCAACTTTCAAAATACCTGAGTTCCCCCCCATATATGATGTGTAATGAAATGTCATCAGTGGCGCGCATCTATATACGGAGTCCAACCCAATATCCCATTAAGCAATTCCATTACTGAGAAGTGCACATACATACATACAAAGCAGCACGTAGGCCTACGCCTATTGGGTTTCCATGAATTGCATGAAATGTCGCCTGTGTGGATCTTTTCCAGGTGTAGCCATCCCCCCGATATGCCATCCTGACTTACTTTGAGACAGACGTGCAAAAGAGTATTTCACCGAATATGCAATATTGCAATATAGGCTACACACGAATGATATTTTTTTTCTAGTAGCCTAACAGTCATTATGTTTTCCAATTTCAAGTCGGAAAATAATGTCAAGTAAAGAGAGAGAGAGATAGAGACTACATATCTCCCCAGCTGATAGACAGCCACCTTATGGACGCGAGCCCATGCGGACGGACGTCTGCATCCCGCACGCGCTGAACATTTCTGCACAAATCTGCACAAAGGAATTGAACGGAAACTTGATTGAATGTTCACCGTTCAAACCCCGCTAAATGACAACAGCTATACACAAAATAATTTGGCAACCACTCCCGCCATATAAGTTCATCTTGCATGCAAGACACCAACGATTTGTTTTATTTTAGAATCTTATAATCTTAATAAAATAGCCCTAGTGTATGTAAGGTTCCAATAGGACGCCTGTCTTAAAGATGATGGGCGCTGTAAAATAGCAGTACTATCTCAAGTACGTAGGCTATTTTGCCAAGAAGAGGTCTAAGAGAAAAGGATGTCAAAATATATCAGGTATCGGCCGACGTCGGTAACCACCGGCTTGGTTTTTGCCTACCTGTTTATATCGCCTCTAACGCGATGCATAGTGCATAGGTATCAAGCACAAACACATCTTAATTTCAGTCATCCTATTTGGATACAGGGGGTCTATTTAATGTAAGACCTCCTCCCGACAAACCACTGTGTCAGTTGACCGTGATCTTGGGCTATTGACAAGGGACACCGGGTCACCAACATTATAACATTCCACCATATCGTCCACATGCAATTTCTGTGCTCACTGAAAATATGTGAGAGCGTGCATCAACCACCCTCTATCATCTGCAACGAAAGCTTTTTCCAGGCATGCAAAAAAAAAAAAAAAAGCTATTCCAGTTTTAACTTTCCACCACAATTTGAGCATCTATAGCATTGCTATATGCACATACGAGATGTACAGCCTACTTCTTTAACGATGCATAACATTGTACACGATATGCCACCAAAATAAGACTGACAGCATGCACAAATGTATCCACCAAAATGTAAAAAGGTAAATGTGTACACTTACGATTTCAGGGGGTTCTGTACCACTGTAGCCATTTTGATATAGTATGATACAATGTAACACTGCAGATCCCGGTTATTGTACATGTAATATACCAGCAATTTCAATTTCATTCATTCTCTGGGGCTGCGGCTGGAAACCGTCAGCCAATGGGAACGGGGAACACTCAGTGACAAGTATGGGGAAATGTAGTCTTTAAACATGTCAATATGAAACATGTTGAGAGTTAGTGTACTACGACTACCGGCGTGCATTGCGGTCAACTGTATAACGGTCCCGCCTTGGACTTGGATGGTGTAAAGCCAAAGCGTCTACAGTAGTGTCAAGGTTGGGTTACTGGACTGTCAGTCTGTAGGTGCCATTCTTCTTGATGCATTGTTTCCTTGTCTTGCAGATATAAAAATACAATGTTAGGGCGAGGCTGTGTGAGAACCGTTAGGGCACCAAAATCACCAAAAGCGTATATGCTGCTGCAGACTTCTGGTATTCTGTCTTGCAATGCCAATATACATTTATAGAAACATTAATGTCTCACATTATGTCAATGCACAAGTAAGCTAAGGCAGGCAGAATTATGATTAATTTACTAACAATAGAAGTCTGTATCATCTCTGTCTGTGTGTATGTGTGTGTGTGTGTGTGTGTGTGTGTGTGTGTGTCCCTTCTCTCTCTCACTGTGAGTGGATCTCCCAGGTATCTGAAAGGAAATCAAATATTCCAAACCAGAACCTTCAGTTTGAGCAGGAATTGTTATATAGGCCTACCCATAGTGCATCACTGAATCACAGTTATATAGGCCTACCCATAGTTATATAGGCCTACCCATAGTGTGTTACTTAATCACAGGCTCACACCAGCCTCACCAGCAGAGGGGTTTCTGGGTAATCATTTGTGTGGCCCAGTCTGTTCTGGCAGGACATTAACCAACTGAACTGTGTCATTGTGTTGTTGTAACTATGTTGTACGTAAGATGGACATCATAGCTTCTCAGGAACGACTGTATTAGTAGTCAATATTACCCCCCACGGTCACTGTGGACACTCAATGTAGCTTTCGCACTACTGCTGTTTGCACATAGGAATAATTGCACCAACAGTATTCTCCTTCTCACCAAGATGCTTGCCAATGGTCTTGTAGCCCATTCCAGTCTTGCGCAGGTCTACAATCTTGTCCCTGATGTCCTTAGACAACTCGTTGGTCTTGCCGATGGTGGAGAGGTTGGAGTCTGATTGATTGATTGATTCTGTGGACAGGTGTCTCTTATACAGGTAACGAATTTTACTTCCTTAAAGTGAGAGGACTAATCTGTGTGCCTCATGGTCACATAACCGGTCTGTGGGAGCCAGCATTCTTGCTGGTTGGTAGGAGGTGAAATACTTATTTTACTCAATAAAACACAATTATTTTGTTCATATAATGGGATTTTCTGGGATTTCTCTCTCACTGTTAAAATGAACCTACCATTAAAATTATAGACTGTTAATTTCTTTGTAAGGGGGTAAACTCACAAAATCAGCAGGGGGTGAAATACTTATTTCCCCCACTGGATTTTGCATATACCTCATTAATTTCATATACACTATCATGTCTTTGCTCTCTATCCCTATTTACACTTCTGTTTAAGATGCTAAACTGCATTTCCTGGTCTGGTATATGTACTCTGCAATAACAACAATGTTGAATCTAATCTGATCGAATCTAATTATATTAGTTAACTACAATTTTAGGTTGTTAATTGTGCATTAAGTAGACTTTAGAACACAGTGTACATCACGTTATTACCAGTTTACATTTAGAAAGAAAGGGACCAATCCTCATGG
Source organism: Nansenia antarctica (assembly GCF_963989245.1). NCBI lineage: Eukaryota > Metazoa > Chordata > Actinopteri > Argentiniformes > Microstomatidae > Nansenia > Nansenia antarctica. The sequence goes on from NC_137674.1 coordinate 85,560,455, forward strand.
AGAAGGGGCAACCCAGTCCTATATTGACTTTAAAACAGACGCCTACTGGTAATCTAATATAATCTATTCTAGGTGATTCTATGCTGAAGTGTCTTAATAATTTATAATTGAGGAGGGTGTGCAGAGTAGAGGGGGGGGAATAATTGATTCTGTCAGAAAAAAGGAGACTCTTCATCTGTTGAACCCAGAGAATGGATAGGATTCAGCAGTGGTGGAAATTTCTCCTCCTGTCAGTTTAGCAGCGGTAGGCGCCACTCAGTGACATGTGATATTTATAGATCCCTGCTAACAAATATTTAATGAGCATTAGCAACCTCTATGGGAGGACTAGGGTATTCCAATAAGACAGACACGGGCAGTTCAATTCTATATTTTGTCTGGATTTGGAGTGAAACGCATGATGACATTTTCTGCCCCCCCGCCCAAAAAAAAAATCACAATATAGACCTACATCTATTCCACATGTAGTCTAGGCTACTGTCACATAGGCCTACTGCATACTACCTAAGATTGTATCATAACTGTATATAGATCATAACTGTACATAGCTCATAACTGTATATAGCCCATAACTGTACATAGCTCATAACTGTACATAGCTCATAACTGTGCATAGCTCATAACTGTATATATCTCATGACTGTACATAGTTCATAACTGTATACAGCCCATAACTGTACATAGCTCATAACTGTACATAGCTCATAACTGTACATAGTTCATAACTGTATATAGCCCATAACTGTACATAGCTCATAACTGTATATAGCACATAACTGTAGCTCATAACTGTATATAGCTCATAACTGTATATAGCCCATAAACTGTACATAGCTCATAACTGTATATAGCCCATAACTGTACATAGCTCATAAGTGTATTTAGCTCATAACTGAAGGGTATACCGCCGTCCACTAGGTGGCAGTATGTCGTTTGTTATGCTGTCCGGCTCAGTCAGGAGTCGGCCATGTTATTATTTGATTAGTTTCAGACGTTCATGTTAAGGTGGCCGTCTATTAAGCTGTCCACCTAATTCCTGTAAGTTTGTTATTCAAATGTTTCTGGTTAAGTTATATATTATACATTTACCCTGCTTATACTTTATCTCAATTCATGCTTCTATTGTTTGTATCACTGCAGGGCTTCTTCATCTTTGTCATTAAATACTTCATTGACATTGAGGAGCGTATTTCTTCATGAAGAAGCCAGGAAGCCATGGTCGTCGTTGTATGCTCTGTCCCTGGCTGCGCTTTCGGAACTGAAGACGTGTCTGAAGCACTCGCCATTGCCCTGTTGACTAATCATGGATTTGCCCATCAAAGCACATCGCCTGTCACAGCCGCGGCGACCCCCCGAGGCCCGAAACTGGATCGGCCTAAAGTCGACGTAGGCGTATCAATTGAGGAATGGAACGTGTTCATCCGTCGTTGGGACGTCTTCTCAGGCATAGGAGCCGCCGAGGCCCCTTTCCAGTTGTTTCAGTGCGCTGGGCCTGAACTTGGTGACAGCCTGTTGAAAGTCAACCCCAACGCCGCTTCCGAACCTTTGCCACACCTAATTGCCGCTTTGCGTTCACTAGCAGTCATTCCAGTCGCCACATGTGTCCTGCGCGATGAGACATTCCGCGCCTTCACTGCCAGAGTGCGGGGGAAAGCGGAGACATGCGCCTATGTTACAATATGTGGCGCGGTGTGGTGTGGCGAGGATGTGGACTATACCGACCACATCATCCGCGACGTTCTAGTCAATGGTATCTCTGATTCGGACATTCGCCGAGAGATACTAGGGACGCCAGACATCCTTAAAATGCCAGTGAATGACGTGGTTGCACTCGTCGAAAATAAAGAGATGGCCCGCAATGCTCTCCCGTCATCCGCCCTTTCGGCCATGTCGTCATTCCAGCGCTTAAAAAAGAGTCCACAGGCGAGCCACACCCCGACCCCAGGCCCAGCGGACGTGGCGAAACGAGCCCCGTGCCCAGAGTGTAAGAGGACCTTTGATGTCTTCACAGAGGGATCTCGCGGATGGAATACCAAGCCCCACCAGCTTTGTATCGACTGTTATAGGGCCCGCCGACGCAAGGGGCGACCGCAGCCGTCTACCAGCAGTCAACAGGCCGCCGTAGAGTCAGAACCGATCTCCCAGATTTCGTCGGTTCAGTCTGATGCCCGCCCTGGCCGACGTCGTGGGAGTCACCACCAACGCCACTTCCCCACGCCTATCAGACTTGAGTACCACATTTTCTCCAAGGGCGAATGGAGAAGGGCCAGGCTGAGAGACCATCCCCGAGCGCTGATCACTATCTCGGTTGACATGCCTGTCGGTCCGAGTGCAGGCACCAGCGACCGTGGCTCGGTCAACGGGGCGAGGGTATCCGCCATCGCGGACACTGGTGCACAGTCTGGTTTGGTCCCTAGAGGAGTTCATTGCCTGCGGATTCTCACGTGACGACCTGCGTCCCGTCCATCTCAGCATGTCGGCCGCCAACCGCTCCCCCATAGCTGTCGAAGGCGCATTCTTCGCTAGACTCTCGGCAGCCTCCAGCAGCGGTGGAGTGGCGTCCTGCCGCTCCATGGTGTACGTGAGCAGCTCAGTCCGGGCCATGTACCTATCCTACGAGTCGCTGCTCAACCTCGGCCTCTTGTCTATGGACTTCCCATCAGGTGACATCGTAGGGGGGCCCAACGACGAGCGTGGGTCTTACACGCCAAACCAGCCCCTGTCCGTCAATGCTATGAGGTCCACCAACGGCGGCTGCGGCGACCCGAGTAACCCCCACAGCGCCCAGTGCTCATGTCCGCAGCGTACGGTCCCTCCGGAACGCCCTGCGGCGCTACCTTTCCCTGTCACACCAGAGAACAACAGCCGGATGAAGGATTGGCTACTCGGGAGATACGCCTCATCCACATTCAACACTTGCCCTTATCGGGCGCTGCCGTGCATGGAAGGGCCACCCATTGAAATGCATGTGGACCCCGCAGCCACGCCAAGAGCATGCCACACCGCGGCCATTGTGCCTCTACACTGGCAGCAGAGAGTCCATGATGACCTTCTCCGGGATGAGGCCCTTGGTGTCATTGAACGTGTGCCATACGGCGAACCAGTCACATGGTGCCATCGTATGGTGGTCACTCGGAAGCACAATGGCTCCCCCCGCAGGACCGTGGACCTCTCACCTCTCAACAAGTTCTGCCTACGTGAGACTTTCGCCACCGAGTCCCCATTCCACCTCGCACGTCGTATCCCAAAGGACACCTGGAAGACTGTCACGGACGCCTGGAATGGCTACCACAGCGTGCCCCTGCGTGAATCGGATCGTCATCTGACCACATTCATCACACCCTTTGGCCGCTGGCGTTACACCAGGGCGCCACAAGGTTTCCTATCGTCGGGGGATGGCTACAACCGCCGTTTTGATGCGGTCCTCTCGGACTATGAGCGCAAGGAACGTTGTGTGGATGACACCATCCACTATGACACCGACCTGGAGCAGCACTGGTGGAGGACCATCGACTTCCTTACTCGTGTCGGCCGGGCAGGCATCGTGTTGAACCCGGACAAGTTTCAGTTTGCGGAGAGGAACGTCGAGTTCGCTGGCTTCAGGGTGTCGGAGACTACTATCGAGCCACTCCCCAAGTACTTGGACACTATCCGAGTCTTCCCCACCCCGGACTCCACGACGGATGTCAGGAGCTGGTTCGGCCTTGTCAACCAGGTGTCGAACTATGCCCAGCTGCGCGACACGATGGCTCCATTCAAGCCATTCCTCAGCCCACGCTGTAAATTCTCATGGTCACCCGAACTGGAGGAAGCCTTTCAAACGTCCAAAAGTGCTATTGTTGGGGCCATCCGTGAGGGCGTGGAGATCTACGACATGCAGAAGCACACCTGCCTCCGCCCTGACTGGTCCAAGCGCGGTATTGGTTACTTCCTGCTCCAACAACATAGCTGCGCCTCGGGCATACCAGACTGCTGCCCGGGAGGATGGAGGATCACCCTCGCTGGTTCACGCTTCCTGTCCCCGGCCGAACAGCGCTATGCGGCCATCGAAGGAGAGGCCCTAGCCGTGGCCTGGGGTCTGGAGCAAGCACGGTACTTCACGCAGGGGAGCGACAACCTCGTCGTAGTTACAGACCATAAGCCCCTGGTGAAGATCTTTGGCGACCGTACGCTAGATGAGATAACAAACTCACGCCTGTTTAGACTCAAGCAGCGTACCCTCCCATGGCGCTTCGACATTGTGCACCTGCCTGGAAAGAGCAACTATGCCGCTGACGCAACCTCAAGACATCCGTCTCCATCAGGCTCAGCGAACGGCCTCTCACTGGGATTGCCGGGCGTGCCTGACGCCGTGGAGTCAGCACTTATGGCTTCCATCCGCGCCGATGCACAAGAGCTCGGAGCCGTCTCTTGGACCCTCCTTGCACGAGAAACAGCAAGTGATGCATGCCTCAGCCACCTTCTGCACCTGATCGAACATGGGGACAGGGTTGATATGAACGACCCCGCCCTGGCGAGTCTATCACCAGTCTGTGAGTCCATTTACGCACAGGACGGCGTCCTGCTATATCATGACCGTGTCGTGGTCGCTCCATCCCACCGCGACAGCGTCCTTCAACACCTCCATGCCGCCCACCAAGGGATCTCGGCGATGGGGCAACAGGCCCGTGCCATAGTCTACTGGCCAGGGATGTCAGAGGACATCCGAGCCGCCAGGTACGGATGTGCGGACTGTAACCGGAACGCTCCGTCACAAGCAGCCACGCCCCCCCTACCATCCTCGCCACCGTCCACCCCATTCGAGGCGGTGTTTGCTGACTTCTTTGACTATGGAGGTCGTCACTACCTAGTTATCGGAGATCGGCTATCGGGCTGGGTGGAGGTCCTATGCTCCACAGCAGGCACTGATATGGGAGGCTCAGCTGGGCTGGTTCGCCACCTCCGTGCGTTCTTTGGCTCCTTTGGCGTGCCGGAGGAACTTTCGAGCGACGGTGGTCCGGAGTTCACAGCAGGCCAGACACAGGACTTCCTCCGTTTGTGGGGCGTCAACCACCGTGTGTCCTCTGTTGCTTTCCCACAGTCAAACGGAAGAGCGGAAGTTGCAGTGAAGTCTGCGAAGCGCCTCCTGATGTCCAACACTGGCCCGACTGGCAGTCTCGATCATGACCGCTTTCTGCGTGCCATGATACAGTTACGCAACACGCCTGACCCCGACTGCAACCTCTCACCGGCGCAGATTATCTTCGGTCACCCCCTTCGAGGTTCACTTTCCTTCGTCAACAGGCTTGAGAAGTTCTCGAACCCACATATCCGACCGCTCTGGCGCCAAGCATGGGCGGCAAAGGAGGACGCCCTTCGGACCCGGATGTCCCGTACCACTGAGTCCCTGCAGGCTCACTCGAAGCCACTCCGCCCATTGGCACTTGGTGAGAGGGTGTTCCTCCAGAATCAGCAGGGCCCTAGCCATAACAAGTGGGACAGGTCAGGGGTGGTGGTGGAGTCACGTGATCACGATCAGTATCGGGTTAAGGTTGATGGGTCTGGACGCCTGACTTTACGCAACCGGCGGTTCCTCCGTGGCTACACCCCCTATGCTCCTCAGCAGCCAGCTGCTATGTCCCCTCCACCTACGCCCCTGGTACACCGCTCCCTACCTGTCCAACCGTGCCCGGTGGTGCCCCAGGGGATCGTCCAGCAGCTGGCGGATGGACCCTGTGGCGCGGCCCTGGGTTCCTCCTTGCCGGCGCCTGCTGGTGAGGCGACCCTGTCCCCACTGATGCCACCCCGAACGCTTCGCTTCTAGTGTCGCAGTCGCCACTGTCGCTGCCCCGTCCTACGCGGCCTAGCCGTACAAGGGAGCCACCCAAGCACTACGAGCCCGAAACAGGCCGTTGGACGCGGGTAGCTTTCCGGACTGGGGGGGATGAAGGGTATACCGCCGTCCACTAGGTGGCAGTATGTCGTTTGTTATGCTGTCCGGCTCAGTCAGGAGTCGGCCATGTTATTATTTGATTAGTTTCAGACGTTCATGTTACGGTGGCCGTCTATTAAGCTGTCCACCTAATTCCTGTAAGTTTGTTATTCAAATGTTTCTGGTTAAGTTATATATTATACATTTACCCTGCTTATACTTTATCTCAATTCATGCTTCTATTGTTTGTATCACTGCAGGGCTTCTTCATCTTTGTCATTAAATACTTCATTGACATTGAGGAGCGTATTTCTTCAATAACTGTATATAGCCCATAACTGTACATAGCTCATAACTGTACATAGCTCATAACTGTATATAGTCCATAACTGTATATAGCCCATAACTGTATATAGCCCATAACTGTATACCTCTAAACTATACTGATGTTTACAATACTACCTCTGCACATAGTATATTACATAGTCACCTATCACTTCCATTCTTGTTCTATTTATATCATGGCCTTATATCACTATTTGCACTTCTGGTTGGATGCTAAACTGCATTTCGTTGTATAATACTTGTACTCTGCGATGACAATAAAGTTGAATCTAATCCAATGAAGATAGAGTTCATATGATCATGAAAATAATATGTCATCTAGACCTTTTATGAAAATGCACTCACAAATGGTGAGTCACAGTGTTAATGCTTTCTAATACATTTAATTGTTTAAGTAAATTAATCATGAACTGAATCGCAAGTCTCTCGATTCCTTCTTTCCTTTGAGGCAGAGGATCCGAGGATTGGAGAGAGGCCGAGAAAAAACGTTTTGCCTGAATTTCGCTGAATAACCACAAGATGGCGCTGCTGCTCAGCAGACGACGTGTAGACTACGATTTTCGTGCGCCCCAACAGTGTTGCCAGATTGGCTAAATTGCAGCCCTATTGGGCCGTTTTATTGGCGGATTCGGCGGTTTTTAGACTGTGGTTGGGCTGGAATATGTCAATCTCATCTGGCAACCGAGCTCCCCATGTACCCTGGCTCCACCCTCCAGGGTTGCCAGATGGGGCGCGTTACCGCCGAATGGGCTACTTTTGATCACACTGGGCCGGAAAAAAAGCATTTAGCTTGGTTGGGCTGGATAAATAGCATTTAGGATGGGCTGGATAAATAGCATTTAGGATGGGCTGGATAAATAGCATTTAGGCGGTATCAAAATGTCAGTGCCTGAAAGTTACAAAATGTAGTAGCTAAAATGTGCGGGGTTTTATTTTTATTTTACAGACATCATTGGCAACAGACATACAGTTTAGGGGCAGGAGATGGGCACCTGCCCAATAGGATTTCTTTCTGAAGGCTGGTGGTTTTTGGTGGATTTAGCGGTTTTTACAGTGTGGTTAGGCTGGAAATTGTCAATCCCATCTGGCAACCCGGGCCACCCTGGTCGATGTTGTTGTTGTTGCTGAATGGGGGAAGTTCCTAGCCGCTAGCTGCTGGGATGGCTCTCTAAAACAACCATGTCTGAACTAATGATGAAGGAAATGGAGACGGTGTCACTTGGCCACACTAAGAAAGAAGAAGAACACCTTAAAAAAGAAAAAGGTCGGAGTCGGACTAGTTTTCTGTTGGTGGACGAGCAGGAGAACCTCCAGGTAACCAGACTAGCTAGCCTCTGTAGCCCAGAAACCAAACTAGTTCAGTATCGTTACGAGGCAGGTCTGTCCTTATGTCTGTGTGTCCAAAGTGTCTGTCTGTCCTCTAGCTGTCTGTATGTCTCTCCTTCTGTCCAAAGTGTCTGTCTGTCCTCTAGCTGTCTGTATGTCTCTCCTTCTGTCCAAAGTGTCTGTCTGTCCTCCTAGCTGTCTGTATGTCTCTCCTTCTGTCCAAAGTGTCTGTCTGTCCTCTAGCTGTCTGTATGTCTCTCCTTCTGTCCAAAGTGTCTGTCTGTCCTCCTAGCTGTCTGTATGTCTCTCCTTCTGTCCAAAGTGTCTGTCTGTCCTCTAGCTGTCTGTATGTCTCTCCTTCTGTCCAAAGTGTCTGTCTGTCCTCTAGCTGTCTGTATGTCTCTCCTTCTGTCCAAAGTGTCTGTCTGTCCTCCTAGCTGTCTGTATGTCTCTCCTTCTGTCCAAAGTGTCTGTCTGTCCTCTAGCTGTCTGTATGTCTCTCCTTCTGTCCAAAGTGTCTGTCTGTCCTCCTAACTGTCTGTATGTCTCTCCTTCTGTCCAAAGTGTATGTCTCTCCTCCTAGCTGTGTGTCCAAAGTGTATGTCTCTTCTTCTGGCTGTGTGTCCAAAGTGGAGGCATTGGTGTATGTGTGCGAGTTGCTACAAGCAGCTGTCATTATCCTGGCTAGCTAGGTATTACCTATAGCTGTATTCCCAATGGCTTACTCTCTCTCTCTCTCTCTCTCTCTCTCTCTCTCTCTCTCTCTCTCTCTCTCCCTTTCCCCCCCTCTCTCTCTCACCCCCCCTCTCTCCCCCTCTCTCTCTCCCCCTCTCTCCCCCCCCCTCTCTCTCTCTCTCCCCCCCTCTCTCTCTCACCCCCCCTCTCTCCCCCTCTCTCTCTCCCCCTCTCTCTCTCCCCCTCTCTCCCCCCCCTCTCTCTCTCTCCCCCCTTCTCTCTCTCTCCAACTCCTCTGTCTCTCTCTCCCCCTCCCCCCCCCCCTCTCTCTCTCCCCCCTTCTCTCTCCCCCCACCCCCTCTCTCTCCCCCCACCCCCTCTCTCTCCCCCCCCCTCCCTCTCTCTCTCCCCCCCCTCCCTCTCTCTCTCTCCCTCGCTCCATGCTCTGGAATTTCCTACCTAAAGTTGTCTGATCTGCTGTTATGATATACAGCGGACTTACTTATATATTTCTGGACAAATATCAATTCATCAGGTTGAATAATATACGTTTGCGTTATAACAGGGGGTGAGCCTTCAAGTAACACTGAGTTTCACCGTCACCAATCACGTCTTGGTGGCAGGGTGGATCATATTATTTTGTAATCACACCATTGAGAATAAATCAGCATTATGCCTCCAGGTGAACGAGGCCAAATGGAAATGGTAAATGGACTGCACTTATATAGCACCTTTATCCAAAGCGCTTTACAACGGCCTCTCATTCACCCATTCACACACCAATGGAGGCAAGCTACCATGCAAGGCGCCGGCCTGCTCACTGGGAGCAATTTGGGGTTCAGTGTCTTGCCCAAGGACACTTCGACATGTGGCCAGCCAGGGCTCGAACCGCCAATCTGCCAACCTTGCGATCTTTAGACGGTGGCTCTACCTCCTGCGCCACAGCCGCCCCAAACAGTGATCTAGGTGGATTCACCTGCCAGGGAGCTGGACAGTCTTATCAACTCACCCATCACAGTTGAACATTGAACCTTTGCTCCAGATACTTCATAAATAATCCACCAGTGTTTTCAGTCCTCTGACCTCTGACCTTTGTCAAATAAATCCCAGAATGCTCCTCTCCTCAGAAATGAGCAATGATGAGAAATGATTGAAAATAATTTCCCCCAGCCCCCCCCCCCCCTAGCATGTCTGTGTTTTCCCTAGCTCACACATTGTATATAGGGATGCACGATATTATCGGCCCGATATTGGGAAATTAATGTTATTAAATATTTATTGGTTTTATTAAATTTTTGCCGATATAGAGCCGATAATATGAAGCCGGAAATATTTCCGGTTCCGGTTGTCGTGCTCATGATGCTGCGCCTGTGTACAGCCACGCAGTGTAGAGACGAGAACGAAACATGGCTTCCCCGGTGTGGACAATTTTCAGAGTTTCTGAGGCAGATTATAGTGCGTTTGCAATTTGCAAATGTTCTGCAAAAGTTCGGTGAACTACCGCAATAAGCCTAAAAAAATTCAACTGTTCAAAAAGTGCAACTTCTCTGCTTTCAGAAACTGTTTGAATTTTTTAGATTGGGCATATAGTTCATGAATTACGATAGTTTGAAGGAACGCTGTAGAATCCTGTCTGCGCCGACAGCTCCGGTTTCGGAGCAAGACGCGAATCTATCGGCATTAGTCAAATACATGCTCACATCCAGTCATCCGCTCACTGCTCTCCATCAAAAATGTCACATCCATCAATAATATTACATAATAACAACTGCTCTGATTAGATTGCTTAGATTGTTTAATACATCAACGGGGGGGAAAGCGAGATGAACTCGTATCATGCTTCCTCCATTAAACGGAAAGTCCTATAGTATCTATTCCATTCAAAGTGTTTTAGCCTTCCCCCTTTCCACTGGTAATAAGGAATTGGCAAGAATAGATCGATATAAATAGATCAACATAATGCAGCACTATCATGCACAGATCAGCCTTAAAACATAACGGAGCGATGTATTTCTACGGAAAGGCTGACTGACGCGGGGCTCATACAATCTCCGCGTTTGTTATAGATACGAGTGCTCCGGTGTCTTGCTGGTAGTCAAATATATTTATGTATATATACAGCATATGGAATGTTACGTGACTGTTACCTGCCGCTTTCAGTTCTAGTAGTTTAGATCTCGCAACCAGGGAAACGCCGACATGTGTTAAAGGGAGCAAGACGCGAATCTACCGGCATTTGACTCATGAGTGAACGGTGAAAATGGCTGGACGGCACAGCTTGGGATTCCATTGAAGTTACAGGGAACTATGTGTGAAAGAGGCTTAAATGATTTAAACATTTGAAGAGTCAGAAGTGTTCTCTTTGTTGTGTTAACAATAGTGATGTAAGTTAGATTTGGTGAGATCACTATGGAATATTAAATCATCAATCTTTGCTCACTACATAGCCTTTCTTACCTTCAGGTGTGCATGAACTAGGCCTACAGGTTATCAACTGTGAAATTATATCTGTTCTCATATCGGTTATCGGCCACGAGAAGCGGGTAAACATCGGTTATCGGTATCGGTTGGAAAAAATGCATATCGTGCATCCCTAATTGTATAGCTTATCTAATCTTTCAAACATCCCCCGTCATTTCAGAAAAATCACTTTGGGTAGTGTGTTGTTCGTGTCGTTCAATGAGAAACAGTTCAATGAGAATCTTTTTATAACTTTTATTCACGTGCTCTGGTTACATCAACTCCATCTACCTAGTACCTATTAGTTCCTGTCCTGTCACTACCACTACATCATCTCCGGTCCTGTCCTATAACAAGGACCTCTACTGACACCTAGTGGTAGGAGTATCCAATCGTCACATCCTCCTTTCTTTGAGGTAAGAAAAATAACAAACAGCTAACAGTTCAAGTTACACAAATTACAGGTATCAGCTACAATCTTAACTGCAGCTATGTCCTTAAAGCATTTTACTGAAACACACAACCAAACATGTTTACTATGAACTAACCCTTAAACTTTCTTTTATATGTATAACATATCAACTCAAAACATTAAACACATTCTTACACATTCATGCTTATTGTCTTTTTTTTTTTTTTTTTTTTTTTTTTTTTTTTACAAGTTCAGTCTATCAGGCTTTGTGATGTGTCTTGTGGATCTTCTTATCACAGGTTCACTTGACATGTGTGTGTCAGTGTGTGGTTCAGTATATCTGTCTGTGTTACAGTCACTTGGAAGTGGACGGATGGGCTCAGACTCACTGCAGGCTTCACTGAGCTCTGGAACAGCTTCTGGAGTTTTTAGGAGACTGCGGCGATTGCGTCTGAAGATTTGTCCTTCTTCTGTTCTCACTGTGAATGACCGTGGAGCGACTTCGTCAAGAACAGTGGCTTTTGTCTTCCATCCATCAGGACCTTGAATCCTGACTGTGTCGTCGCTTGAGAGTGGTGGAAGCTGCTTGGCTGTTCTGTCATAGAATGACTTCTGCTTCATCTTCTGTAGCTGTAGCTTTTGTTTCAGCTTTGGACGTCTTCTTTGCTGTGAGTAACTCGGCAGTGTGGTACGAAGCTTTCTCTTCATGAGCAACTCAGCAGGTGACAGTCCACACTCAAGAGGTGATGCTCTGTAGCTGAGTAGAGCAAGGTATGGATCTGAGTCACTGTCAGCAGCTTTCTTCAGGAGTTGCTTGAGAATGTGGACTCCTTTCTCAGCCTTTCCATTAGACTGTGCATAGAGAGGACTGGAGGTCACATGATTGAAGTCGTACTGTTCTGCAAACTCTCTCCACTCTCCGCTACTGAAGCATGGTCCGTTATCAGACACTACGGTATGTGGTATGCCATGTCTGGCAAAGATCGATTTTGTGTGTGTTATGACACAGGCTGATGACATGTTTGCTAGCAGTGCCATTTCAGGGAAGTTGGAATAATAGTCAATGACTACTACATAGTCTCTTCCTTTGAGATGAAACAAGTCCATTCCTACCTTGTGCCACGGTGCTGCTGGCACATCAGCTACTATCATGGGCTCTTTGGTTTGCTTGTTCCTATGCTCCTGACATGTTTGACACCTGCTTATCAGTCTCTCTATGTCTTTGTTGATTCCAGGCCAGTAGACAGTATCTCTCGCCCTTCTTTTACACTTTGCGACACCGAGATGACCTTCATGGATCCTCCGTAGCATGTCCTGCCTCAGAGCTCTTGGGATGATGATTCTGTCGTGTTTTAGCAACAGCAGCCCATAGACTACACTCAGCTCACCTCTGACATGGAAGAACTGTGGACAGGAACCTGGAGGCCATCCATTTTGCATGTTGTCGATGACTTGTTGCAGCTCTGTGTCTTTCGCTGTTTCCTCAGCTATCTGTCTGGACTTGGAGTCTGATACAGGAAGCACAGCAGACACCATGTTCACATGCCTCTGAACATCCTCTTCAGTTGTACTGACACTGTCCCCTGTTGGTGCTCGCGAGAGTGCGTCAGCGAGTACTAGATGCTTTCCTGGTGTGTAGATCAGTCCAAAGTCGTATCTTTGCAATCTCATCATCATTCGCTGTATTCTTGGTGACATCTCATTCAGATTCTTTTTGATTATAGCGACTAATAGACGATGGTCTGTCTCTACAGTGAAGCAGGGGAGGCCATATACGTAGCTGTGGAACCTCTCTAGCCCAAACACTAGCCCTAAACACTCCTTTTCTATTTGAGCGTAACGACACTCAGTTTCTGTCATAGACCTAGATGCATAGGCTACCGGTTTCCAGTGTTCACCCTCAGCCTGAAGGAGTACTGCACCAATCCCATCTTTTGATGCATCTGTGGACACTTTAATCCTCTTTGTGTGGTCGAAGAATGTTAGCACAGGTGCAGTGGTTAGTGCTCTCTGGAGCACTTGCCATTCATGCTCATGCTTGGAGGTCCACTTGAACACACTCTCATTGTGCAGGAGCCCACGGATGCAGGATGTTTTCGCTGATAGGTTGGGGATAAATTTACCTATAAAGTTGACCATCCCCATGATGCGTAGCACCCCTGTTTTGTCTGTGGGCCTCGGCATGTCGAGTATGGCGTTGATTTTCTCCTGGTCGGGTTGGACACCTTGTGCTGAGAGCTTGTCTCCAAGGAAGACTATTTCCTGAGCTCCAAACTGGCATTTTCTCCTGTTGAGCTTCAGTCCATTCTTCCGTATGCTCTCCAGCACTTTTGTCAGCCTCTCATTGTGTTCTTGGATTGTGGAGCCCCAGACAATGATGTCGTCCACATAGGCTCGAACTCCATCCAGCCCCTCGATGATGTGTTCCACTGCTCTATGAAATATTTCAGACGCAGAGATTATTCCAAATGGAAGTCTGAGGAAGCGGTATCGACCAAAAGGAGTGTTGAAGGTGCAATATTTGGTGCTGCTCTCTTCTAATTTGAGTTGCCAGAACCCTTGTGATGCATCAAGCTTTGTGAAGTATCTTGCACCCGCCATTTCACAGGTGATTTCCTCACGCTTGGGTATCTGGTAGTGTTCACGCCTGATGTTCTCGTTTAGATCTTTTGGGTCCATGCATATTCTTAGGTCACCGTTTTTCTTTTTCACACACACCATTGAATTGACCCAGTCTGTTGGTTCTTCAATCTTCTTTATTACACCCAGTGTTGTCATCCTGTTTAGTTCCTCCTTTAGACGGTCTCTCAATGGTGCTGGGACCCTTCGTGCAGCATGCACAACTGGCTGTGCATTTTCTTTGAGCTGGATTTTATAGGTGAATGGCAGTTCACCAAAGCCCTTGAACACATCTGAATAGCTCTGCACTATGGATTCAACAGAGTCACTAGATGTGCTCACAGTTGTGTTGATGCAGTACACTCTTTTCACCAGCTCTAAATCTTCGCATGCTTTATCACCTATCAGTGAGTCTAGTCCTTCAGCTACCACAGAGAAGAGTAAGTGGTGCACTTTCCTTTTCACTGTTACGTTCAGCTTGCATGTGCCTAAACAGTCAATTCTCTGTCCATTATAGTCCTTAAGCTCAAGCATTTTTCTTTGAATTTTTGGCTTTTCTTTCATTGCTTTGATGTCAGACATGCTGATTAGATTTGCTTTTGCACCAGTGTCTAGTTTCAGAGTGACTATAGTCCCATTTATTTGCAGTGGTACTATCCATTTATCTTGCTTGACAGCATTTATCTGCTTCTGTGGCTCTACTTCACAGCCCACCATGCCAACAACATATGGGTCACTGTCACTTTCAGTTTCAGTGTCTTCCCCCACTATATTTACAGGTTTTCCCATCCTTTTCTCTTTCCCTTTAGAGAAGCACTGTTTGGCAAAGTGGTTATTTCCTTTACAATGAGAGCATTGCTTACCAAAAGCTGGACACTCCCTTGGCTTGTGCTGCGAGCCACAGCGTTTGCAGTTGAACGTCTCACCGTCTGTCCGTTGCGTTTGTGCGCGTTGTTTTCCTTTGTAGAAGACCGCGGCAACTGTCACATCATCACTCACTTTCATGGAGCCCGCTGCCATCTCGCCGAACGTCCTCGCGTGAATCCGGGACAGCTCACTCGCATGACAGATCTTGATTGCCCCCTCTAATGTCAACTCAGCTTCCCTCAGCAGCCTTTCCCTGACCTTGTTATCCTCCACACCAACTACGATCTGGTCCCTGATCATGGAGTCCTTTAGTGTAGCAAAGTTACATGACCGTGCTTTTAGCTTTAGGTCAGTCAGAAAACTATCGAAAGGCTCGCCCTGCTGCTGGATTCTAGAACGGAACACATATCTCTCGTACGTCTCGTTCTTTTTGGGAGAGCAATGGGCATCAAATTTCTCGAGCACTTTATCCAGCTTCTCGTTATCATCTCTTTCCTCAAACACGAACGTGTTATACAGTTCTATGGCTTGTGGGCCAGCTATTGTTAGTAAGAGTGCTACTTTCCTGGTGTCCGGCTTCGTTTCCAATCCCAACGCTGTAATGTAGAGTAGAAACTGTTGTTTAAAAGTGCGCCAATTGCTGTCGACATTCCCCGTCAGTTGTAGACTCGTCGGTGGCTTCACTGAATCCATGTCGCATTTCACAGTTGTATCTTGCACTGTTTTACTCCTGGTACCATGTGTTGTTCGTGTCGTTCAATGAGAAACAGTTCAATGAGAATCTTTTTATAACTTTTATTCACGTGCTCTGGTTACATCAACTCCATCTACCTAGTACCTATTAGTTCCTGTCCTGTCACTACCACTACATCATCTCCGGTCCTGTCCTATAACAAGGACCTCTACTGACACCTAGTGGTAGGAGTATCCAATCGTCACAGGTAGGTAGGTAGGTAATCACGCGCATTTCAAGCGCTACCGTTCTCAGGTTGTCACGTCAACAACTCATTGTCGAGTCATGGGTGGAGTGACGTCTTATCATCGACTTCTAGAATGTTCTTTAGTATGTTGTTGACAGAGGGCAGTGAAGGTGTCCTCTGAGAATATCTCATGATTCCTCCATCCAGCACCACACATTGACGTGTTGAAGTTCCTCAATTCTCTCCCTTTCCCTTAGAAAAGCGTCCGTCTTTTGTGAAGGGTGCTTGACAGAAGGCGTCTTGACAACCCTTCTGCATCATGATTAGGGATGCACCGAAATGAAAATTCTTGGCCGAGGCCGAAGCCGAATTTAAGGAAACACTTGGCCGAATACCGAATACCGAATACCGAATGTGTATCGGCAGTTTTTAATTTTATCATTGCATAAACTAAATACATTTTGCTTTTTATTCATGCTTCTCAAAGAAAGAAATTGAGATTGAAAAAAAATAACTTTTATTGAACATTCCAGCAGACATCAGTCTATACCAACAAAGCACAATAAATAAAATAAAGATGGCTGCGAAAAAGATGAGTATCTAAGAACTCTCCCACACTCTCACTGTAAACACTCATAATGGGTGTAAAAGTCCTTTGTTTATTTATATATCTATATATTTATATCACTGAATATCTTCAACAAATTGCACTTCGTGTTCACACTGTAGAGAAAAAATGCAGTGCTACAAAAATAATAATGAACGAATCTAACTCAATGAAATGTCCGTGTTCAGTTTATGAGAGATCCAGATCGGATCAGTATAGGTATTATCTTCGCCACTAGATGGCGCTGGAACTTAATCAAAACACGCCCACTATTCGGTGGTAAACATTCGGTGTTTTCACACATTCGGCCGAATACCGAATGTGCTTTATTTTGCGATATTCGGCCGAATACATTCGGTGGCCGAATGTTCGGTGCATCCCTAATCATGATTCCTGTTCTTGCCAGGCCTACTTTTGTTCACTTTTTAGACAGCCCTCGGCTAGCATAGGCTATGGTTCTGAGTTTTTTCCTTCTTGCTCCTGGCAAAGGACTACACTGAGCCTTTCTCTGCAGGGTCTGGGTGGAGAACATAAGATGGTAAATGGTAAACAGACTGACTTATCTAGCGCCTTATTCCAAAGTGCTTTACAACGGCCTCTCATTCACCCATTCACACACACATTCACACACCAATGGCGGCAAGCTGCCATGCAAGGCGCCGGCCGGCCCGCTCACTGGGAGCAATTTGGGGTTCAGTGTCTTGCCCAAGGACACCTCGACATGTGGCCAGCCGGGGCTCGAACCGCCGACCTTGCGATCATTAGATGCCGGGGGTTGGCGAAAGCCACACTCCAGAGTCCCGTTAATCTCAGAGGGGTTGGCTGGAGCTCACAGGTGACTGAGGTTTCTGTTTCTTATAGCTTCTTGCCTATTTTCCTTGGTGCAACATAGCCAGCAGTGAGGCCATTTAATAGTGTTGCCATCTTTGAGTACCCTTGTACAAAACAGCTGTAATATCCAGCGAACCCTAGAAAAGTTATTTTCGGTTGGAGGTCCTGGGCCGGTCCTTTAAAGCAGATCATCTTCTCAGGGTCAGTGTGAACAACACCATCAGCATCTAGCCTACAAATGTGGCCTAGATACTTCACAGAGGACTAGAAGAAGAGGCATTTGGTCAACCCATAAGTCCTTGAGCCTGTTTCACACTTCCACACTTTCACAGAAGACATGCAGCAGCCAGAGTGGAAGCAGCAACAGTGAGAGCCGCAGCAGTGCTGAACACAGGTCCTGAATTTCAGTTCTTCGGTCTAAAAATGAGGTGCTAGGTCTTAGAAATGAGATCCTGCAAGGAAATCAGTCCGACCACATCTATTTACGTGGAAATGAATCAAGCTGGAACCCAAAAAATGCCAATTCGCTTCCTTTTTTGTCTGTATGGCAGTGAAATCCCTAATTTCATCACCTCGAGGATGACAAAAAGCTATCATATGGTGTCGCAAATAGGTCTACAATTCTATCCAAAGAGGTCTAAAAAAAGGTCTAAAAAGGTCTTAAATCTGACTTGTTGAAACTTGT
This sequence comes from Nansenia antarctica, assembly GCF_963989245.1. Taxonomy (NCBI): domain Eukaryota; kingdom Metazoa; phylum Chordata; class Actinopteri; order Argentiniformes; family Microstomatidae; genus Nansenia; species Nansenia antarctica. The sequence goes on from NC_137674.1 coordinate 85,578,113, forward strand.
AGGAGCCCTGATCAATCTGCTTTCATGTTCCTCCTCCAACGTATCTGAGAAGACAATCATCCAAGAAAACCAACAAGACTTCATTCATGTCTCGGTCTCCAACACATCTCTCTGTTGACCGCTGGAATGTGAAGGGGGCATTCGTTACACCCTGTGGCATGCAGTTGAATTCCCAGAAATCCCAGTGAGCATATTATGAATGCTGTCTTGTGTTGATCTTACCATACAGGGTTCCCGCGCTGGTCTTAAAAGCCTTAAAGCCTAAAATCCAGCAATCCGATTTATAAGGCCTAAAAAGGTCCCACATGTCAGTTATTAGGTCTAAAAAATCAGGTGATAGGTCTTAAAAATGAGATTAATCTCATGACGCTGGAATTGCCCATTAGCTTGTCCTGCAAGGAAATCAGTCCGACCACATCTATTTACGTGGCAATTAATCAAGCTGGAACCAATATTTATTTTATATTAATTATCCTTCAGACTTGGATGACAAATAGCTATAATATGGTGTCACGAACAGTGTTGGGCAATATTACTTAGTAGAGTAATATATTAGTTATTACATATTACTCCTTAGGAAAGTAATATCCTTATATTACTTATTACTTGGAATCAAGAGTAATAATATTACTTTACTTTTATATTGCATATTACTTTCCCCCTTTCCACCCGCAAAAATATGTCTTGAAATCCAGTTTCTGTTGTTTTGCTGGCGTGGCCTCCGTGTTATCGGCAGGGGCTTTCGCAACCAGTTTAACTTTGTCGTGGGCCTTTTCCAGGTGCTTCAACAGGTTGGATGGAGTATTTTTCGCGGAAGACAGTAGTTTTCTTCCCGCACAAAGTTTGCAACGGAGATTAATATTTTTGTCATCCTTGACAGACACAAAGTCAAAATAGTGTCGATACTTCCAGCCGTGGAAAGTAAAACGCTGTTCATCATCATCCGCCATGGTTTGATTTGTTTTGAGAAACGCCGCCACGCTGTCAGTTGTCAACACACTAGGCTACGTCATAAATGTGTGCAGGCTGCGGCACGTTCTAAAAGGAACAGATCTATAAGCTACTATGCACCTCAGCGCAGTGTGCTGATAGCTTGTATATCTGTTCTATCTTTGCACGCAACAACCCCGGTACTATACATGAATTATACGTTTAACAGCCATTGTAACGGTAACGGGTAACGAGGCCCTTATTTGGCGGAGTAACGAGGTATAATATTACTTTTTCGCAGAGTAGTCTCGTTATATTACTCGTTACTGGGTAAAGTAATAATATTACAGTAATATATTACTTAGTAACTCGTTACTGCCCAACACTGGTCACGAATAGGTAAAAAAGTTATATTCAAAGAGGTCTAAAAAAGGTCTAAAAAGGTCTTAAATCTGACTTGTTGAAACTTGTAGGAACCCTGTCCATTACTGATAACCGTTCAGCACCACTGAGAGCAGAGAAGGTTTATTTAATATCGGGGAGGGCGTGAGGATCTTTGATAGTACACGTGTTCAGTTTCTGATAGTCCACACACAGTCTGATCTTTCTATTTGTTTTTATTATTACCGCCACTATAGGGGAAGCAAATGGACTCTCTGGTTCTCATATGATCCCTACTTCTAGCAGGTCTCTGGTTCTCATATGATCCCTACTTCTAGCAGGTCTCTGGTTCTCATATGATCCCTACTTCTAGCAGGTCTCGCAGGATGTCGCTTCACAGCATCTCTTCATCACATGGATGAGTTGCTCTGGGCCTCCTGGAAGCAGGTCTCATTCTGAAGTCTTATTACGTGTTTCCCTGCAGACATACGACATGTGCGTTGTTAAGTCGTCACCTGCAAACACTTTAGGCGTAGTAGTATTAAACTTGCCCACAATACACTTCTTCCACTCTGTTGGGATGGTAGAGTCTCCTAGGTTGAAGGATAATAATCTGTCACTCAGGTGGGAGGGGTCTGTGTCCACTGTCTGGGGTTCACATGATATAGCAGCTTCCCTGGGGTTCACATGATATAGCAGCTTCCCTGGGGTTCACATGATATAGCAGCTTCCCTGGGGTTCACATGATATAGCAGCTTCCCTGGGGTTCACATGATATAGCAGGTTCCCTGGGTTCAAAGGTGTCACTAGGCCTGTAACAATTCCAAATGTTGCTGTACAATTAGGTAATTGTCTCAGAAATAATTGCGATTAATAATTGCCATGTTCCATCCTGGCTCCCATCATAGTTGTACTGTCTGTGTTTACATATAGAGACATCTCCTGCCCCTCCTCTTATTGGTGACGTAAGTGATGTCCTAGGGTCATTAGGCTGCTAAATTATTCATACCAATAACAATAACAAACTTTGAGCCCGTCTGCCTGGGACGATGGCTGACGCTCTGTGACATTCGTGCAATTTGTGTTGGGTCAAAACAATCCATAATATGATGTCGCTATCTATTATTGTGGCACAGCTGTCCTTATAAGGGCTGAGGAGTCAGCCTTAACGATGATGCCCAGGGGTGCATTCCTGCTCAGCTAAGCTGTTTGCTTTCTTGTAAGATTGTCGCTTTTTATTTGTCTTAATCACCGGTAAATCAGATGGATAGAATATTCCTCCTCCTCCTCCACAAATGTAAGCCTCTCTTGGGGTTTTCATGGCTGTTCTATCAGGATTTCACGGATATTCTTTCAGCTAATAGTGTTATCTTTTTTCCATGATTCACATTGTTATTTCTTAAAGTGGTAGTTTAGTATCAGAATCAGAATCAGAAGTGCTTTTATTACATCGATGTACGGATTCAAGGAGTAACATTCTTTGGTACAGGTTCAAATAGGCATTGGCATTGCTGTAGAAAATCAAAAATCAATAATAGAATAAGCAGGATATAGACAACAATCAATAAGAATAAGCATGATATAGACACCAATCAACAATAGCTGCAGGCCTGTATACAGTAGCATCAAAGCATCAGTAATAGAATAAGTGATAGCAGCAGAATGCGAATATAACATTCTTAGTGTGAACAAACAACATTACAGAGGTTCAGATTCAAGTATCAGGTTGTGCAAAAAATGCTTATGTTATCAACGCCCTCCCCAACCACATCAGACAGACCAACACCCTCCCAACATTTAGACAGGCCCTCAAATCCCACCTCTTCACGCTCACCATCACCGGTTAACCCTCTCCCCCTCTCCCCCTCCCCTTCCCATGTGTCCCCAGCACTACCTTAATTAGGCCCCTATACTTTCTCCTATTTATTTTTTGTTTCTTTTTATTATTACTACTCGATCTCTTCAGTTTGTAAAGCGTCTTTGGGTGTCTAGAAAAGCGCTATATAAGTCTAATTTATTATTATTATTATTATTATTATTATTATTATTATTATTATTATCAACTCCTTTCCCTCCCCACTTCTCTCCGCCCCCCCCAGGTTCATGACGAGGCTGCCTTCCTGGACCAGCTGGGCTGTGGGGACACCCAGGGGGGGGTCAAGGTCCTCTCCATCTTCGGCAACACAGGCGACGGCAAGTCCCACACCCTCAACCACATCCTGTTCGGCGGGGAGCCCGTGTTCTACACCTCCAAGTGCCCCTCCTCCTGCACGGTGGGCGTGTGGGCCGCCTTCGACCCGGGCCTGGGCCTGCTGGCGCTGGACACGGAGGGGCTGCTGGGCTCGGCCGCTGCCAACCAGAACCAGCGCCTGCGTCTGCTGCTGAAGGTGGAAATAATTTTAAATGATTTGTGGACAGTGTGTATGCTGATATAATGCAGGGAGTTTCTTCCTGGATACATGGTGTATCCAGGGTTTTCGCCCTTGCTTGCTTGCTGTGCGCCGGTGGTCCTCGGGCCTCTTCTCGGGGGCCCCCGGCCGCCCCGCGTGCTTGGTCTGTTCCGCCGCTGGGGCACCTGCTTGGCTAGCCTGGTGCGGGGCTATTATGGTCTGTGCTTGCTTGGCTGGGCTGGGTGTGCTGGTGGTAGGGCGGGTTGGGTGTGTGGGGCGGCTGGGGTCCCCCGGGGGGGGGGGGGGGGGGGGGGGTTTGGGGGCCGCTGCTGTGTGCTGGTAGGCAAACTGGTAGTAGTCGCTCTATGAGTAGAGAGAGGGCTGCAAGGGAGTTTTCCTGGATGCAGTGTACAGGTTTTTTACCCTTGCCTGCTTGCGTGCTCTGTCATCATGTGAAGTGCATTGAGTCACATCCTGTGAGAAATGCGCTAGATCCAAATAAAAGTTGATTTGATTTGATTGGAAGGTGCTGGCGGTGTCTGACGTGGTGGTGTACCGCACGCGGGCGGAGCGGCTGCACAACGACATGTTCCAGTTCCTGAGCGCCGCCTCGGGGGCGTACCTGAAGCACTTCACCCCCCAGCTGAGGGCCCTGAGCAGCCGCTGCAGCCTGGACGTGCCCCTGTCCTCCCTGGGGCCCGCCGTCATCGTGTTCCAGGAGACCACGCACACACAGCTGCTGGCGCACGGTAATGATGATAGCCCTGTGGTCACCCTGGTCTGTGTGATCATGTGATCTGGCCTGTGTGATCATGTGATCTGGCCTGCGTGATCATGTGATCTGGCCTGCGTGATCATGTGATCTGGCCTGCGTGATCATGTGATCTGGCCTGTGTGATCATGTGATCTGGCCTGTGTGATCATGTGATCTGGCCTGTGCGATCATGTGATCTGGCCTGTGTGATCATGTGATCTGGCCTGTGTGATATATACACGATGTGGAGATGTGCTGTTATGAGAAGTGATGTTTGGCGACACAACCATTATACACTGTATGTACACATTTAGTTGAGTATGTGTAACATATTTACTGTGTGTACCCAGTGTATATAGCCTGTGAAACACTCAACCCATGTAATCTACTAGCTGCAACGTTTGCAGGAAAAGTACTATACAAATAATGATTATTATTATTATTATTATTACTACTACTAGCATCTAGCCAGCAGCCCCAGTTGTTCTGTTGTCATGGAGAAAGGCATGGTTAGTATGATGTGTTGCTTCACTTGTTGTTTTTAAACTGATTTCCTTCTGCTTTGTAATAATAATAATAATAATAATAATAATAATAATAATAATAATAAATTGTATTTATATAGCGCTTTTCCGGGGCTTAAAGACGCTGACAATATGGTAAAAACAGAAAACACAGAAACAACAAGCAACAGAGAACATGAGCACATAGAACACAGAGTTAACGAACAGGCACAGGAGACAATTAACGCAGCAATGTCCAGCGGGGGGGGGATGGCAGGGTTAGGGGAGATGGTTTAGGGTAGGGGAGGTTGTATGCATGTCCAGGGGGGGAGGGGGCGTGGCAGGGTTAGGGGAGATGGTTAGGGGTAGGGGAGGTTGTAAGCGTGGGAGAACAGGTAGGTTTGGAGGTGGGATTTAAAAGTCATTGTCCTTCCCGGTCCTCTACAGAGAGTGAGGTCTCCGGCCACGCTGACACGCTGCTGCAGAAGCGCTTCCATGACCTGGGCCTGGGCACCGAGGCCTTCAGCTCCGTCCAGTACGTGGGCACGCAGACCGTCGCTCCCCCCACAGACTACTCTCTGCTCATGGACGCGGTCAGGCAGCAGGTCCTGAACACCACCACCCGCTCCCCCCGCCAGCCCGCCATCATCTTCAGCGCCCTCCAGGTGTGTGTGTGTGGGTGTGGGTGTGTGGGTGTGTCTGTGTGGGTGTGGGTGTGGGGGTGGGAGTGGGAGTGGGAGTGGGAGTGGGGGTGTGGGTGTGTGGGGGGGTGTGTGTGTCTGTGTGGGGGTGGGAGTGGGGGTGTGTGTGTGTGTGGGTGGGTGGGTGTGTGGGTGTGGTTATGAGTGTGAGTGTGAGTGTGAGTGTGAGTGTATGTGGGGTTGTGTGGGTGTGGGTGTGGGCGTGGGGGGGGGGGGGGTTGTGGGTGTGTGTGGGGGTGTGTGTGTGTGTGTGTGTGAGTGTGTGAGTGTGGGTGTGTGAACATGTGCTGGTTTGTCTTTGTTTCAGGTTATGGATATTCATACGTGTGTTAACCTTTATGTCATGCCTGAGAAAGGTCTATGACCGAAAGCTTGTGCAATAAACTACGTCTTTTGCACATATTCGAGTGTGCAGATGCTGTGTTTTTGCACTATTGATACTCTTCAGTTCCAGCACCTCAGCTAAGGCTGATCACGGATGAGCGGTGGTATTTTCACTATTGTGTGAACCTGTATGTACCTCAGCTGTGGCTCATCCCCTCCCTCCCCCCTCCCTCCCTCTGTCTCCAGGCCCTGAGTGAGAGGTTCTGTGGGGAGATCTCTGACGAGAAGATCGCCCTCCACTCCTTCTTCCCCGATGAATACTTCACCTGCTCCACCGTCTGCCTCAGCTGCAAGTATGTTAGCTAGCTACCTAGGCAAGGCAAGTAAGTCAGCTAGCTACCTAGGCAAGGCAAGTAAGTCAGCTAGCTACCTAGGCAAGGCAAGTAAGTTAGCTAGCTACCTAGGCAAGGCAAGTAAGTTAGCTAGCTACCTAGGCAGCTGCAAGTAAGTTAGCTAGCTAGCTACCTAGGCAAGGCAAGTAAGTTAGCTAGCTACCTAGGCAAGGCAAGTAAGTTAGCTAGCTACCTAGGCAAGGCAAGTAAGTTAGCTAGCTACCTAGGCAAGACAAGTTTGACCCCGTGAGTAAAAAAAAAGATATATCTTTGCATTCGATCAAGGACCGTACGACTTTCAGGACCCTCCTTTCATGACTTTTCCTATATGTGCATTCTACCACCCAGTATCCTCAAATCACATCAGGATAAGCTAGTATGAAGCTATTTTGCAGTTTTTCTGTGTAGGAGGCAGGCTAATTTACAAGACATGCCAACTAGTGGTCTTTGTGTGTAAATAGCAGCTTCCCATTTTAAAGACTCTGGTCATTTGACCCCTGAGTCTGTTCTGTCCTGTCCTGTTCTGTTCTACTGAAGTGAACAGGTCATCCTCAGTCTCAGGAATGTCTTACAGGCAGTATAATAGCCAGTCTGTTCTCTCTGTGTCTTAGAGAGCTCTTCCTACCACACAGTGGGCTCTACTTTGCCTCTGCTACAGAGGGCTAAAACCACATGCAAAGACCGCTTTGGCGATTCGGTGTTACAGTATCTGTCAAGTGCATCTGCCGCAAACAACACAAACCTACATATCCTCATAGTATAATTGCCTCATAGCATAACTGCCTAAGTCATGCTTTACTTGTGGTCAGCCAAGCCATCTTTGTATGTAGTGTCAAAAATGCCTATGTCAAAGAGATGACTTGGGCAGATAGTGGTTTTGGAATGTAACAAGCATTCTGATGGCTGATGGCATAGAGGCAATACTGCACAGTGAATCAGCAGTGTTAGGAGAGTAGAGTTAGGCAGATATCTCAATTTGGCCAAAATATGACTTAGGCAATTATGCTAAGAGGCTAAAGAAATGTTAACAGCATCTTGGCAGAGGAAAGGCTGTATGGTGACTTGCCAAATGTGATTGTGACTCAGCCATATCTATTTTTTTAATAATTTCTTTCTAGCGAAAAATTAAATAAGGAAAGAACTATGGTCTGTTTTTTGTTGTGATGAATTCGATACAATCTATATCCGTTTGTAATGTGCTCTCTCGGTGGCTGTGGTTCAGGAGGTAGAGGCGGCATCTAATGATCGCAAGGTTGGCAGATCGGCGGTTCGATCCCCGGCTGGCCACATGTCGAAGTGTCCTTGGGCAAGACACTGAACCCCAAATTGCTCCCAGTGAGCGGGCCGGGGCCTTACATGGTAGCTTGCTGCCATTGGTGTGTGAAGGTGTGTGTGAATGGGTGAATGAGAGGCCGTTTTGGATAAAGGCGCTATATAAGTCAGTCTGTTCACCATTTATGTTTACTTAACCCCTCACTATGTCATGTGCTCCTAACCCCTCAGTATATCAGTATGTCATGTGTTCTAACCCCTCAGTATCCGCTGTAAGAATGGCATGAACCACCTGAGAGACCGGGTTCCCCACGCGGCAGACGGGCTGTGCCAGTACACCCACCAGTACAACAACAAGGTGGTCATCTGCAAGGTAACACCAGTACACCCACCCTCTGGAACTCTCTCCCCACAGTGATCCGCAACGCCCCCCCCCCCCACCCTGGACACCTTCAAATCAGCCCTCAAAACTCACCTGTTCACCAAGGCCTTTGGCCCCATGTCTAGTTTTGTCGCTGTCACTATCTCTCTGTTTTTTTTCTTTTTCTGTTGTGTCTGTCTGACTTTCTGTCTGTAAAATCTGTAAAGCGTCCTTGGGTTTGTGAAAGGCGCTATATAAAACCAAGATATTATTATTATTATTATTATAATTATTATTATTATTATTATTATTAAGACCCAGCAGAGAACAGGGAGCGTAGAAACAGAATGGAGAGAGGACATGTTTGTTGTGTTCCTTTTGTTCATGACGATATATAAGAGAGAGGCCGAGATTTTCATGTGTTGTGTCAAACTAGTTGGTGATACTTGTGTCTGTTCTGGTCTTGTCTCTGTCACCCAGAGATGCTACGAGGGGGGCAGGGAGGTGATCGTGGTGCCCAAGACCTCCGCCTCCACAGACAACCCCTGGTTCGGCCTGGCCAAGTACGCCTGGTCAGGGTGAGAGACACACACACACACACACACACACACACACACACACACACACACACTCCACACTCCACCCATCACACTCCACCCCTTTATTACCTCCACCCTCCCAACAGGATGAACTTTGCTGTTTTTGCACATAGTACATATACTGTACATATTATTGATAACCACTGCATTGTACATATCTACTGTATATCTTACTGTACATACCTCGCCCCTGTCTGGACATAACTCACTGTACATATAGTATCTGTACAAGCCTATGGCTGCACTATTGCATTACATCTGGCTAGATGCTGAATGCATTTTGTTGTCACTGTACTTGTACTATGCCAATGACAATTAAATTGAAACTGATCTGATTATCCTGTCTTCTCCCTCTCCTCCCCACTCACTTCCACCCCTTCTCCCCTATCCCCTCTCCTATCCTCCCTCACTCTCTCCCTCACCCCTCCCTCCCTCCTTACCCTCTCCTATCCTCCCTTACTCTCTCCCTCACCCCTCCCTCCCTCCTTACCCTCTCCTATCCTCCCTTACTCTCTCCCTCACCCCCTACCTCCTCACCCCCTCCCTCCCTCCTTACCCCCTCCCTCACCCCCCTCCCTCCTTACCCCCTCCCTCTCCTATCCTCCCTCCCTCACCCCTCCCTCCTCACCCCCTCCCCTCCCTCCTCACCCCCTCCCTCCCTCCTTACCCCCTCTCCTATCCTCCCTCTCCTATCCCCCCCTCCTCACCCACCCACCCTCCCCTCCTAACCCTGTCCTGTCCTCAGGTATGTTCTGGAGTGTGCCAGTTGTGGCATCATCTACCGCAGTCGTCAGTTCTGGCTGGGCAACCAGGACCCTGAAAGCAGCGTGGTGCGGCCGGAGGTCAAACACGTCTGGGAGGGGGTAAGACCTGGGGTCAGAGGTCAAACACGTCTGGGAGGGGGTAAGACCTGGGGTCCGAGGTCAAACACGTCTGGGAGGGGGTAAGACCTGGGGTCAGAGGTCAAACATGTCTGGGAGGGAGTAAGACCTGAGGGAGGGGGTAAGACCTGAGGGAGGGGGTAAGACCTGAGGGAGGGGGTAAGACCTGGGGTCAGAGGTCAAACACGTCTGGGAGGGGGGAAACTGGAATATAAAAACATTTTTTAAAGTGGTCTAGTGGTCTTGCACCACAGCCTACTGTGCACACATATGCCCATGTCGGCGTGGGTTAGAATCTGGCTGACATGCCCTCTCTCCCTTCTTCTCCTTACTTTCCTGTCTGTCTTCACTGTATCTGTCCAATAAAATTACAAATATGAGTGGGACTGCCCCACTCAGAAAAATAACTTAAAAATAACTAAATAATAATAACCTTGTTTGTCTGTCCTCCTCTCTTCCTCATCCAGTCCGAGGCGTTCCTGACGGACCACCAGAACGCAGCCCAGAGGGTTCTGGACGGGATGAACAACGTGATCCAGTCGGTGTCGGAGTACAGCACCGGCCCCACCAAGGCCGTGACGGCCTGGCTGACCGACCAGGTGGCGCCGCCCTACTGGAGACCCAACGCAGACATCACCGTGGGTAGACTCGCCTAGCACTACAACACCAACTGTCAAATCTTATTTCAAATTTGAAAGTGACAGTTAAATCTAAGTGACAGTTGACACTGGAACAGCCTTAACACTAGAACAGCCGTGTCTATGTTACCTACTATAAGAGCCGCCTCGGGGGTCAAATGACCATAGTCTTTAGTATGGGAAGCTGCTACTTACACACAACGACCACTAGTTGGTGCGTCTTGTAAATTAGCCTGCCTCCTACACAGAAAAACTGCAAAATAGCTTTATACTAGCTTATCCTGATGTGATTTTGAAAATGTAAGGATACTGGGTGGTAGAACGCACATATCTAGGAAAAGTCATGAAAGGAGGGTCCTGACATTTGATCGAGTGCAAAGATATAACTTTTTACAACTTACAGGGTCAAATATAGACATAGACAAATAGATATAGATAGAAGTGTTGTTACTGCAGCTGTATTCAAGCGCTCCTCTTCCCGATACGGCGTGAGAGATCGCAGGTACTGCGTCTGTGTTCAGCTGCTATCTCATCTTGTTTAATCACCGCTACACCCCCTCTGTCACCCCCCCCAGGCAGATTGCAGGTACTGCGTCTGTGTTTATCTTCTCTTGTTTCATCTCTGCTCCCCCCTCCCCCCCAGGTGTGCCACGGCTGTCAGAAGGCGTTCGGGGAGGTGGACAGGAAGCACCACTGCCGGTCCTGTGGCGAGGGCTTCTGCCAGGCCTGCTCCGCCCACAGCATGGCCGTGCCTGAGAGGGGCTGGGGCAGCGCACCCGTACGGGTCTGTGCTGCCTGCCACCGCCAGGGGGGGGGAGAGGCCAACACCCAGGGTGAGAGCTGGGAGGGGAGGGGGGGAGAGCAGAGGGGGGGAGAGACCAACACCCAGGGTGAGAGCTGGGAGGGGAGTAGGGGAGAGGAGAAGGGAGGGGAGGGAGGAGTTATAAAAAAGGCAGGGAACAAGTAAGAGCTTTTCTGCTGCAATGGAAGCCTTGAAAGTTGATGCAAACAATTCCTACATATTTTCTCTACCTGGCTCCTTCTCTCTCTCTCTCTTTCTCTCTCTCTCTCTTTCTCTCTCTCTCTCTCCCTCCCTCCTTCCCTCCCTCCTGCAGTGGTCCAGGTGGAGGCGCGGGGGCTGATGGCTCGCAGGGTGACAGAGGTGGCCCAGTCTACCCTGGACATGGTGACCACAGCCGTGGACTACCCTCTTTGTGAGTACAGCTAGTAGACAGGCCCCCCTACCCTCTCTGTGAGTACAGATAGTAGACAGGCCCTGTCATGCCAAATCGTGGCACTGACAAATCTTGACCGGGCCATCAACGGCCCATCAAAATCTAATCGTTCGAACGTTCGATGTGCGTTCCAGACTAATGGGCCAAAATCTGTCCGCCTGTGACGTCATTCTACTGCGCTGTGTTTACTTAATGTGTGTGTCTTAAACTGCGAAGACAAATGTAATCTTCTTGCACTTGAATAGCATTAAGGTTGATGCAGGCTCACTAGTCAGCTATAGCTGATATAATATATAAAATTGTATATGAAAACACCTGCTAGCATGCTAATTTCACACGTAATGCGGGGACTAGGAGAGCCTTCCGCTTCCAGAGTGTGACGGGGCCCACTAGTAACCCGCGCAGAGCTGATGAACTTGAACTTTTTTATTTGATTAACTAAAGTGATATATCTTTTTGGTACACTGTGGTCGTGTGAGTGGTATTCTCAGGGTTCTGACATCCGGACCAGACCGGTAAAACAAAGGTGGTGGCAGCGGCTCTCAGCCTATCCAGGTTTTATACCTACCAGATAAACTTTATTATAATAATTCCATAACTGCATACTACTACGGAGCACACACACACACGGAGGAAATCGGCCAATCAGCAGGAAGAGTGCGTGGAGAGCACGTCGGGTTAGGAGAGCCCTATAAGACCCCGAATATCAAATAAAAGCAGAACGGAATAAACGTTATTAAATACAACGTTATAAAATACAACGTTATAAAATTCACGTGTGCAGCACTATAATCCCATATTACGGGGCTTCAGCTGGACAACGGGGCTATTTCCAGCTCCATTCACATAGAATAACCATAGCGCTTGCAGCGTGCCTTGGTGACTATTCGGAAAAGTAGAACTTTACGCACGCTCATCAAAGGTACTGTGGTAAACCTACTAGGTGCCATACAGCCACTCTCCGACTCCAGTTTGGGGCGCTCCTAACAACTGAGGAGCGTTCCACGTTCAGCACTGTGTCGACGGGTCCCCCGGCGGCTCCGTCACTACGAGCCGAGTCGACACGGTGCCACAATGCGCAGACCCCGGGGGAGGGTCTTGCCACCTGGGCAAGTTAAGTGCCTTTTTAATGTGAACATATATGTTGTGTGTTGTTATTGTCCGTGTCTGTGTTTGGGGGGGGGGGGGGGAATTGTTCGATTTTTGTAGGTTTTTATAAATAGTCTAAAACAGCGGGGTTAATTGGTGGGATCTGAGGCTGGGGGAACTTAGCTGTCGGGTTGGTCAAAGGAAGTCTGGTCGTACCTCAAAGCGCCCTAAACACAGCGCAGTAGAATGACGTCACAGGCGGACAGATTTTGGCCCATTAGTCTGGAACGCACATCGAACGTTTAGATTTTGATGGGCCGTTGATGGCCCGGTCAAGATTTGGCAGTGCCACGATTTCGCATGACAGCCCCCCTACCCTCTCTGTGAGTACAGCTAGTAGACAGGCCCCCCTACCCTCTCTGTGAGTACAGCTAGTAGACAGGCCCCCCTACCCTCTCTGTGAGTACAGCTAGTAGACAGGCCCCCCTACCCTCTCTGCGAGTACAGCTAGTAGACAGGCCCCCCTACCCTCTCTGTGAGTACAGCTAGTAGACAGGCCCCACTACCCTCTCTGTGAGTACAGCTAGTAGACAGGCCCCCCAGTACAGCTAGTATACAGGCCCCCCAGTACATTCACTGAAAGGCCTTTTTGCATTCCCAGTATGTTTACTGAAATGTGACAGACACCAGCTGGTGAAACCAGGAACAAGTCGGCAACCAATCAAAATGTTCAGACTTTTATTCTGAAAATTGTAAATAAATGTCAACGTTGTTGAAAATCAATGACACACACGCTATTCGAGCCAAAACACTGTAATGCAATGCAATAGATTCGGTGAGTAATCCCCACTGCTCTACACTAGGTAGTAGTGGGGATTACTCACTGAATACTAGGTTAACTCACAGAATCTATTACATTGCAATATTTTGTCTCGACTAGCGTGTGTGTCATTGATTTTCAACGACGTTGAAATTTCTTTACATTGTTCAGAATAAAAGGCCGAACAGTCAGTTGACGACTTGTTCCCGGTTTCACAAACGTCTTCACTCCACTGATGTTGACTCCATATTCATTTCATTCTACTCTTATTCACCCTGAGCTTTCCCTCCCTCCTTCTTTCCTGCCCTCCCTTCCCTCCCTCCTTCTTTCCTCCCCTCCCTTCTCCTCCCTCCTTCTTTCCTCCCCTCCCTTCTCCTCCCTCCTTCTTTCCTCCCCTCCCTTCTCCTCTCTCCTTCTTTCCTCCCCTCCCTTCTCCTCCCTCCTTCTTTCCTCCCCTCCCTTCTCCTCCCTCCTTCTTTCCTCCCCTCCCTTCTCCTCTCTCCTTCTCTCCTGCCCTCCCTTCCCTCCCTCCTTCTTTCCTCCCCTCCCTTCTCCTCTCTCCTTCTCTCCTGCCCTCCCTTCCCTCCCTCCTTCTTTCCTCCCCTCCCTTCTCCTCCCTCCTTCTTTCCTCCCCTCCCTTCTCCTCCCTCCTTCTTTCCTCCCCTCCCTTCTCCTCTCTCCTTCTTTCCTCCCCTCCCTTCTCCTCCCTCCTTCTTTCCTCCCCTCCCTTCTCCTCCCTCCTTCTTTCCTCCCCTCCCTTCTCCTCTCTCCTTCTCTCCTCCCCTCCCTTCCCTCCCTCCTTCTCTCCTGCCCTCCCTTCCCTCCCTCCTTCTCCCCCCCCATCCCTTCCCTCCCTCCTTCTCTCCTGCCCTCCCTTCCCTCCCTCCTTCTCCCCCCTCCTTTCCCTCCCTCCTTCTCCCCCCCAACTCCCTTCCCTCCCTCCCTCCCCTCCCTCCCTTCCCTTCTTTCCTTCCCTCCCTTCCCTTCCTTCCCTCCCTTCCCTCCCTCCCTTCCCTCCCTCCCTTCCCTTCCCTCCCTTCCCTCCCTCCCTTCCCTCCCTCCCCTCCCCTCCCTCCCTTCCCTTCCTGCCCTCCCTCCTTCTTCCCTCCCCTCCCTTCCCTCCCTCCTCCCTAAAGGCTTTGTGAAAGGAGTAGCGCGTCCAGACTACTGGGTCCCCGACCACAAGATGGTGCAGTGTGTCCGCTGCAGCAGAGCCTTCACCCCCAGCATGTCCAAGCACCACTGCCGGGCCTGCGGTCAGGGCGTCTGCAGCGCCTGCTCCTCCAAGACCCGGCCCGTCCCCTCCCGCGGCTGGGACCACCCCGTCCGCGTGTGTGACGCCTGCGCCGGCCTCAGGGGCAGCCTATGAGCTATGAGGACGCAGGGAGGAAGGTGAAGGTGTGTAGGGAGGGAGGAAAACCAGGTGTGTGTGAGTGGCACACTCTCCATCCAATCAGTCACCTCTCCTCTTCTTCTCCTTCTGGAATTCTGAGATGGAATTCTGAGATGGAATTCTGAGATGGAATTCTGAGATGCCGAAATGGAGACAGAGCTGGAATTCAACGAAGAGAGCTTAGACTGCTGAGAACCCCCCCCCCCCTACCTTTCCCCCCCCAATATAAGCCTTTATAACCCTACTATCTGCACTGAAAGACAGTTTCTACCCTGACCACTTATCTGTTTTGCACACAAAACTGTCTTTTACTTTCAACAGGGAATCATCTCTCTTAAATACTGATCTGTGGTGAATGACTGATTATGCTAGTAGTGGTTTATTACGCAGGTGTGGAGATAATAATGTATGGGACAACTTAGGTCGACTCCACAACCTTCTAGGATTTCTTCTTCTAGAGAGAGAGAGGGAGGGAGGGAGAGAGAGGGGGAGAGGGAGGGAGGGAGGGAGAGAGAGAGAGGGGGAGAGGGAGGGAGGGAGGGAGAGGGGGAGAGGGAGGGAGGGAGGGAGAGAGAGACAGAGAGAGAGGGAAGGAGAGAGGGGGAGTGAGAGAGAGAGGGAGGGAGAGAGAGAGGGAGGGAGGGAGGGAGAGAGAGGAAGGGAGAGAGAGGGGAAGAGAGAGGGAGGGAGAGAGAGGGGAAGAGGGAGAGAGAGAGAGAGAGGGAGAGGGGGAGAGAGGAGGAGGGAGAGACAGAGAGGGGGGGAGAGAGAGAGAGAGAGGGGGGAGAGAGAGAGGGGGGAGAGAGAGAGAGGGGGGAGAGAGAGAGGGGGGAGAGAGAGAGGGAGAGAGAGAATATAGAAAATATTATTTCATCCAACTCTGATTAGGTATGGCTAGTGTTCTAATCTAATGTATATACGTACATATTTGAATTCAAGAGACATTTATACTGAAATTAGCCAAATGCAATTGAGTCAATGCAATAGATTTTTTTCTAAAGGCCCACTAAAGTGAAAATAATTTCCAGTGTTTGTTTTTGCCAAGAAATAAAGCAATTAAACAACGTGTTTACATTGTACATCCCTTCCATTTCAGCCAGCGCTGTTAGTGCACACTGTCAGCTCAGGACAGGTGTAGAAAACAGCCAAGACTAGACTAGATGAAACTGGGCGTTTAAAATGTTGTAGAGTCCAGGGAAAACTGTTGCGCCTTGCTGTGTCATTTTTCTCTTCCAACGATTGGCTGCAGGTGCGGTAGTTGAAAAAAAAAATGAGACAGTGAGAGTAGAGGAACTCGCACACTGCATAGACTTTAAGGAAAAACTCCTTAGACAGATTTTGTAGATGTTTTTCTTTATTTTATCATGCTCAAAAGTGCTATGTGCTCTGGTGCAAAAAGTGCGGGACACTTTTTTAAGAGCATGATAAAATAAAGAAAAAAATATGTTTCTAATCTCTGTCTAAGGAGTTTTCCTTAAAGTTTATGCAGTGTGCGAGTTCCTCTATATACTGAAGAGTCTACACTTACTGTCTTATCATTTAAAATGTTGGCAAGACTTCAGAATACCAAGTTATCTTGTTGTTTGAGCTTGCAGCGTTGTATTTTGCAAGTTATGAAAAATGACCAGAAATTAAACAGCATCCAACTTCAACCAGACATGTTGCACAAATCCACATAAGAGACATTGTAGGACTCTAACGAATTGGTCAACATTACAGCATGCAAAAAACATAAACATGAATGAATGAATGAATGAATCTTTATTTCGAACATGATTTAAAATAATAAATAACTAATATGTAATGTACAGTCCTATCAATTGTTCGAAAAGGAGTAGGAAGAAGCCTAGGCCTATCCTGTCCTACCCCTGTTTATACTTAACAATTATGCTTACATTATATAATCCAATTAATTAATACATATCAGTATCATCCGTTCTAATACTTTTTCTTAATATTGATACAACACAAAATAAATAAATAAACATAATTTTCCATTCTTAATACTGAAACAACACAAAATAAATAAATAACAAACATCAGTATCCACAATGTAGTACAGAAGAAAAACATAAACATTGAACCAAGGAACGAACGGTTCATGAGACAAACTGTCAATCAAAAATGTGAATTGTCAATACAAATTGCGTCACGCCCAGTAAAAAAACTACTTCTTGATTCTGCTGGTATCCCACAAAATGGAATAAAACATTGCAGACATTTTTCAGGATCACCACAATTTGTTATGTACAACATCTGCAGACCTACAGGCTGGTGAGGGTGATGTTGGTGCCGGTAAGTTTCTGAAAACCAAGAAGTGTCTGGAGCCTTCTAGAACATTACATTTAGGCCTGTATGGAACATTTAGATGTTCTTCTTCTGCGGACATAAATGGTAAATGGACTGCACTTATATAGCACCTTTATCCAAAGCGCTTTACAACGGCCTCTCATTCACCCATTCACACACACATTCACACACCAATGGCGGCAAGCTACCATGCAAGGCGCCGGCCGGCCCGCTTACTGGGAACAATTTGGGGTTCGTTCAGTGTCTTGCCCAAAGACACTTCGACATGTGGCCAGCTGAGGCTCGAACCGCCGATTGGTGTGTGAATGAGAGGCCGTTGTAAAGCGCTTTGGAGCAGCAAAAAAGGCGCTATATAAGTGCAGTCCATTTACCATTTAATTTACCCTCAGGGAGGCCAGCCACCCCAGCAACAGACTCTCTCTGCTACCCTCAGGGGGGCGCTATCGCTGCCTGAGGGTAAAAACAGAAAGGATGAGAAAGAGCTTCTTCCCTCAGGCCATCCGCCTGCTGAATGACGACTATGCTTAGCACACACACACACACACACACACACACACACACACACACACACACACACACACACACACAGAGGCAAAAATGGACTGCCACTGCACTTTGCACTTTGCACTTTTTACCCCCTGCACTCACATGAGAGGCTAATCTCTTAAATCGCTGGTTGTCTTTTTAAATCTTCTTAATAAATATTTTTATCGCCAGACGGGAACACAAAGCATTTCACTGCATATTTATAGGGTTATCATTGCCAAATTCCACTCCACCCAAGAGGACATCTCCAACTCCACTCAATTGTTGTGCTGAATATTTAGGGATTTTAACAACCAGTCCTATTAAGAATCCTGATGTCTGGTGTCAAAACCAGTGACCGCTGCGAAAGGGCAGCTGACAACCTGGGAAAGACCTGGTGACGGCCTGAAGAGACAGCTGACAGGAGGGAACAGACCCCAACGGGGCTGGCATGGGTTAGCTACCCGTGTTGGCAGGAGCCTTTCACTACACAGTGACTTGGTTCCACCCAACCATGGCTATGAAAAATGCAAAAGGAAAAACACCCCTAGAGTCTGCGAGAGCGGGGGCGGAAGATGACTCATCGGCGGATCACACGGTAACAGACCCTGGAACGGAAATGACAACGAAGCAAATGATCAGCACGGTAGTTGACGGAGTAACAACACTGGCAGGACACAAGCTACAAAGCTGCATCTGTGGCTGGAAAAAGATAACATCAGAGAAGGGTCTCAAGATCCACCAGGGCAGGAAAAAGTGCCTAAGAGAGCTTAGCGAGGTGCCTCGCATTGACCGCTACTTCCTCAGAGGTAGGGCAAATCAGTCGAGTGAAGCCCAGTGGCAGGATATTCACCACAGTCCACAGGGTATCAGAACCCCAGACGAAGCTCAACCAAGCACAGATCCATCAATGGACATGAGTCCAGAGCCTATCCAGCCACAGACAGCAGTAGAGAGGAAGATGAATGGACGAAAGCCTCAAATCTTGGGGCCTAAAGCCTGCCAGAAAAAGGAGTGGGAAAACACAGACACAGACCTTGTCCATCTTCTAGAAGGTCTGAAAGGGGGCGTGGAAAGAAAACTGGACAAGATTGGAGATATCATTTACAGCTATGGAGCAGAGAGATTTGGGGTGAAAAGTAAGAACCATGGGACACAGAAGGAACCATCAGCCCATCTCAAGTCCAGGAGACAACAAGAGATTGAAAGACTTGTGAAAGAAAGAAGGTGCCTGAGAAAACAGTGGAAGAAGGCCACAGAAGTGGAAAGGAAAGGACTTGAGGCACTACAGGCCGACATCAAGCAGCGTCTTGCAACACTGCGAAGAGCAGAATGCTTGAGAAAGCAACACAAGAAGAAAGAGCGAACGAGGACTGCCTTCTACAGAGATCCCTACAAGTTCGTCAAAGACCTCTTTGTCAAGGAGAAAACGGGGACCCTCAAAGTACCCATAAGGGAACTAGAGGAGCACCTGAGGAAGACCTACTCTGACAACCAGAGGCATGTGCCAGCCAGCATTCCGGATGACATGCCACCAATCCAACCACCTGAGCACCAGATGGAAACAAGGCCCCCTACATGGAGCGAAGTTGAGAGCACAGTAAAACGGGCAAGAACAGCCTCAGCCCCTGGGCCCAACGGCGTTCCATACAGGCTATATAAGAACAGTCCAGGCGTCTTGAAGTACCTCTGGAAGCTAATGAAAGTGGCATGGGAAAAGGGAATCATACCAAAGGCATGGCGAAGGGCAGGAGGGATCCTGATTCCCAAAGAGAAGAATTCCTCAACCATCGACCAGTTCCGCCAGATCAGTCTACTGAATGTGGAAGGAAAGATTTTCTTCAGTGTTGTGGCCCAGAGGCTCTCAGTATTCTTGCAGAAGAACAACTTTGTCGACACCTCAGTGCAGAAGGCAGGGATAAGTGGATTCTCAGGATGCCTGGAACACACAAATGTCATCTGGCACCAGATACAAACGGCCAAGAAGGAGAAGAAAGACCTGCATGTGGTTTTCTTAGATCTTGCCAATGCCTTCGGGTCAGTGCCTCATGAGATTTTGTGGACAGCGTTCAACTTCTTCCAAGTCCCAGAGGGCATCACAAGGCTGGTCAAAGCCTACTTCCAGGACCTCCAGTTCTGTGTTACAGCACAAGCCAGTACAACTGCTTGGCAGCACCTCGAGATAGGCATAATGGCGGGCTGCACCATCTCTCCACTGGCGTTTACCATGGCAATGGAGCTCATTATTCGAGCATCCCGATGGGTTGTTGGAGGGGAACGGTTGAAGAGCGGGCTGCGTCTTCCACCAATCAGGGCGTACATGGATGACATGACGACAATAACAACAACAAACGCATGCACCAAACGCCTGCTGGATAAACTCCAGGGAAACATCAAATGGGCACGAATGGAGATTAAACCCAGTAAGTCCCGCAGTATCTCCATTGTCAAAGGCAAGCTTGCCAATGAGAGGTTCCACGTCAACAACGAGCCAATACCAACAGTTCTGGAGAAGCCCATCAAAAGCCTTGGCCGCTGGTATAGCGCAGAACTCAAAGACTCGAAGCAGGTGGAACAACTCAAGCAGGATACAATCAGTGGCCTCAAGCAGATCAACAACACTGCTCTCCCTGGGAAGCTGAAGCTGTGGTGCTTTCAGTTTGGACTGCTGCCCCGTCTCATGTGGCCAATTTCCATCTACGAGGTCACACTATCCCATGCCAACCGGCTGGAGAGACTGGTGAATGCACAAGTGAGGAAGTGGCTTGGACTGCCGAGAGGCCTTAGCAGCATAGGCCTGTATGGCAACGGAGCCCTCTCCCTACCAATCTCAAGCCTGGTGGAGGAGTACAAATGTGCCAAATCAAGGCTGGAAATGACTCTAACAGAATCCCGGGATCCATTCGTCAGAGGTGCTGCTCCAATCCTAGCAACGGGGAGGAAATGGAAGCCATCTGCAGCAGTTGCGGTGGCAAAGACCGCCCTCAGACACCGGGATATAGTGGGGCATGTCCAACATGGCAGAGGGGGCCTTGGCTTGGAAACAACAACACCCACATGGCAAAAGGCTACTCCAACCGAACGGCGGAAGATGGTGGTTGAGGAGGTGCGCCACCAGGAGGAAGCAGCCAGGTGCGCCAAGGCAGTCTCCCAAGCCCAGCAAGGCCGCTGGATGAAGTGGGAGAGCGTGGAGAGGAGGAAAATCACGTGGAACGAGCTGTGGAGCATGGAGTCTAATAGGCTAAGTTTCATCATCAGAGCCACATATGATGTCCTGCCCTCTCCTACCAACCTACATCTCTGGTATGGAGAGGACCCAGCCTGTCTCCAGTGTGCAGCCCCAGCAACCCTCAAACACATCTTGGTGGGTTGCAAGACCAGTCTAACTCAAGGAAGATACACCTGGCGCCACAACCAAGTGCTAAAGTGCTTGGCTGCCGAACTTGAGCACAAGAGGGTAACCACCAACGCCATGCCTCTAAATGCCCAGACTACCTTTCCACGGAAAACAACCTTCATCCGGGAAGGGGAGAAACAGCGGACCAAGCCATCACCTCCAGACTCAGGCCCACTGAACGCAGCCCGGGATTGGGAAATGCAGGTAGACCTCAGCCAGAGGCTCACCTTCCCACCCGAAATTGCAGCGACCAACCTGCGCCCAGACCTAGTCCTCTGGTCCAAGTCCTGCCGGCGTGTCTTCATCGTAGAACTGACGGTCCCATGGGAGGAGGCCATCGATGAGGCATTCGAACGGAAGAGGCTGCGGTATGCCAACTTAGCAGTCGAAGCAGAGGGGCGGGGCTGGAACGTGAAGGTGTGGCCAGTGGAGGTGGGCTGCAGAGGCTTTGTAGCCAGCTCCACCACAAGGCTCCTGAGGGCAGTAGGGATCAGAGGACAGGCCCAACGGAAGGCAATCAGAGAACTGTCCACTGCAGCAGAACGGAGCAGTCACTGGCTGTGGCTGAAACGTAGGGACCCAACATGGGCTCCCAAATGACCACGTGGTGCCACCGTGCGACACACACCCAGGCCTGATCAGCCTGTGGTGGGCCAACCTCGGCAGAGGGTGTCTTGTGATAACTGGCCGAAACACCCAATGAGGTCGGGGACCACAACTGAAGATGTGTCGTACTGGTGGCACCACGTGATCATTGCCAAATTCCACTCCACCCAAGAGGACATCTCCAACTCCACTCAATTGTTGTGCTGAATATTTTGGGATTTTAACAACCAGTCCTATTAAGAATCCATACTTGTATATTGTGTATGTGATGAATACTATTTGAAATTGAAATTGAAATTGTTCTTAAATGGTAAATGGACTGCACTTATATAGCGCCTTTTTTGCAAGCTGCCATGCAAGGCGCCGGCCCGCTCACTCGGAGCAATTTTGGGGTTCAGTGTCTTGCCCAAGGACACTTCGACATGTGGCCAGCCGGGGCTCGAACCACCGATCTGCCAACCTTGTGATCATTAGACGGTGACTCTACCTCCTGAACCACAGCCGCCATCTTAAAAAGTATAACCCTTTGAAAACCAATAAATATACTTATAAAGAAAAATAAAACATTTAGAAGAGAATGGCTAAGCTAAGTGATCAAATCTGTTCATGTTTACACACGATCACCACACGATGGCGCTCCGGCGACTGCGTTTCCGCTTTCTCTGTGTTTCTATTAAACAAAAAAAACATCAATGGAGGAAAGTAGATTTGCATGTCCGCGTCTGTGCCAATGAGCTCGGTCAGAAGGCAGGGCCTGGGGAGGAGCGGACACAAACCCAATCTGGGCGACAGTAACTGCAGTCAACAACTAACACACAAGACCAACGAGCTGAAATTGATGGAAATAGTCCTCTATTCCTCATCTTGTTTTTTTATTTTGTTTTCTTTTGCGGTAGGCTATTTTTAAAAAAAAAAATATTTCCGCATAAAACAAATCCCAGTTGTGGTTTTTCCATCTCATCGCTCCTCCAATGTTCATGAAGAAATTCTGAAATTACATATTTTGTAAAGGATTGGATTACACAAAAAGCGGCAGGGAATAAACAAACCGACTGTTCTCTTCGGTAAGTTTCCGCTCTCTCGTTTATTCTCCAAGCGTTATTCCAGATGACTTTATATTTAATTATGTTTTAGTGGTTAATAATGAATGAATCTCCGCCAGTGGCAGTCAAGCCAATATGTTGTACCGGGCTTCAATATCATCACGAATTCCAGGAAACATATGGGATAGCTTTATTGGGAATGACAGAAAGAGAAAATACCATCCAATAGATGCAATAGAATGTGTGTATGATGAAATTAATTGCACCATATGATCTGCCGGTATCATGGTCTGCAGTATGTGTAAGACCACCTTTGATGGTGGATGTGTTCTCGCCCTATGCAATGTAAAGCGTTTGGGTGACTAACTAATATGAATTATTCGCCTATTATTATTGTTATTGTTATTATTTGTGTACCCTTAACTGGTACTGTCCACAGTCCAGCTCCTGTGGCTGGTGTGATGTAAATGCAGCAAGAAGAGGACGTGTTGTTTGGTTGCCTGACCTAAATCACGAATTTCCATCCCGTTGACTGATGAAGAATGCATTGCTGTGCATAGTGCATTTATCTTTTCCTGGAAGTCTTAACTTCTTCTTCTACTACTGTAGTGTAGGAGCACTCCAGCTTGTGGTGGACGAGAGCAGAATCCTAATCAGTGGAGGGATGTTAGTGAAGACTAACAGAGAGAATAGAAGATGCAGAAGAAGAAATAGGTCTTGCAAGGGGGTGATAATAAAACCAATGTACAGTAGTTTAGTATTATAGGGCATCTCTCTGGTAGTGTTGATTGAACACTACTCTCTGGTTGAAGGCGTCGTGTTACATGACAGTAGAAGACTCTGTGATGATGCTACTATAACACTACGCCTCCAGTGAGGGGTCCTCTTGTTAGATGGCTTGGATATGGAGCCAGATGTGCAGGCTTTGATTCCAGATGCTCGTACTATGCACCCCACGTGAACAGACACACAGACACACACCCTAACCCACCCCTACACACAGACACACACACCCTAACCCCCCTACACACAGACACACACCCTAACCCCCCCTACACACACCCTAACCCCCCTACACACAGACACACACCCTAACCCCCCTACACACAGACACACACACCCTAACCCACCTACACACAGACACACACCCTAACCCCCCTACACACAGACACACACCCTAACCCCCCCTACACACAGACACACACCCTAACCCCCCCTACACACAGACACACACCCTAACCCCCCTACACACAGACACACAGACACACACCCTAACTCCCCTACACACAGGCACACACGCCCTAACCCCCCTACACACAGACACACACCCTAACCCCCCCTACACACAGACACACACCCTAACCCCCCTACACACAGACACACAGACACACACGCCCTAACCCCCCCTACACACAGACACACACCCTAACCCCCCCTACACACAGACACACACCCTAACCCCCCTACACACAGACACACAGACACACACCCTAACTCCCCTACACACAGACACACACACCCTAACCCACCTACACACAGACACACACCCTAACCCCCCTACACACAGACACAAACCCTAACTCCCCCTACACACAGACACACACCCTAACCCCCCCTACACACAAACACACACCCTAACCCCCCTACACACAGACACACAGACACGCACACCCTAACCCCCCTACACACAGACACACACCCTAACCCCCCTACACACAGACACACTACACACACACCCTAACCTCCCTACACACAGACACACAGACACACACACCCTAACCCCCCTACACACAGACACACACCCTAACCCCCCTACACACAGACACACTACACACAGACACACACCCTAACCTCCCTACACACAGACACACACACACCCCTACACACAGACACACACCCTAACCCCCCTACACACAGACACACACCCTAACCCACCACTACATACAGACACACACCCTAACCCCCCCTACACACAGACACACACCCTAACCCCCCTACACACAGACACACAGACACACACCCTAACCCACCACTACATACAGACACACACTAGGGCTGGGCAAACGATCAACATTTTTTCCCCCGATAATCGTAACGAATTAACGATCAATTATCGATTAATCAATAAGCTTTTTTTGTATATATATATTATTTTTTTTATTTTTTTAAATTAAAAAAAAAATCGGGAAAAAAAATAGGGCAGAAATAACAAGCATGTTTTCCTTGGGGAAAAAACTTTATTTGTGTTGCTATTGCACACATTCATTCATTCACATCCAAACTAGACACTACAGTCATATAACAATCCTCTTAAACAAGGCAGTGAGTAGCCTAAATTGTTTAACTTAAAAACACATTTTACGTTATAAATAAAAATATAGAAAATAAGTAACTCACCATAGGAGCAGTAAAAAAACAGTTACTCACAAATAGGAGGATGACTGAAAACGTTAGTGTCCTTAAGAGCATCCAGCTTAACTTAAATTTAAACTCCAGCGAGAGACTGTAGGCGGCAGGCCTACTGGTTCTTGTTCAGAAAGATGATCATGTTAACATGTTCAGGGGTGAGAGACGAACGCAATCTGGTGACACGTGGACAAACTAATTTCCATTATTATTATTCAAAAAAAATAAAAAAAAATAAAAAAAATAATGATTATCGATCAAAATATTTTGTGATCGACCAAGACCTTATCGATCAATTAATCGATCATCGATCATTGATGCCCACCCCTAACACACACCCTAACCCCCCCTACACACAGACACACACCCTAACCTCCCTACACACAGACACACTACACACAGACACACACCCTAACCCCTACTACACACGGACACACACCCTAACCCAACTACACACAGACACACTACACACAGACACACACCCTAACCCCCCTACACACAGACACACACACCCTAACCCCCCCTACACACAGACACACAGACACACACCCTAACCCCCCTACACACAGACACACACACCCTAACCCCCCTACATACAGACACACACCCTAACCCCCCTACACACAGACACACAGACACACACCCTAACCCCCCTACACACAGACACACACACCCTAACCCCCCTACACACAGACACACACCCTAACCTCCCTACACACAGACACACACACCCTAACCCCCCTACACACAGACACACCCTAACCCCCTACACACAGACACACTACACACAGACACACACCCTAACCCACCCCTACACACAGACACACACACCCTAACCCCCCTACACACAGACACACACCCTAACCCCCCCTACGAAATCTCCATAGACACACACTGTGTGTAGTTGTGTGTCCATAGACATGCACTGTGTGTAGTTGTGTCTCCATAGACACACACTGTGTGTAGTTGTGTCTCCATAGACATGCACTGTGTGTAGTTGTGTCTCCATAGACATGCACTGTTTGTAGTTGTGTCTCCATAGACATGCACTGTGTGTAGTTGTCTGTCCCATAGACGTGCACTGTGTGTAGTTGTGTCTCCATAGACATGCACTGTGTGTAGTTGTGTGTCTCCATAGACATGCACTGTGTGTAGTTTGGTCTCCATAGACATGCACACTGTGTGTAGTTGTGTCTCCATAGACATGCACTGTGTGTAGTTGTGTCTCCATAGACATGCACTGTGTGTAGTTGTGTCTCCATAGACATGCACTGTGTGTAGTTGTCTGTCCCATAGAAATGCACTGTGTGTAGTTGTTGTCATAGACATGCACTGTGTGTAGTTGTGTGTCCATAGACATGCACTGTGTGTAGTTGTGTGTCCATAGACATGCACTGTGTGTAGTTGTGTGTCCATAGACATGCACTGTGTGTAGTTGTCTCTCCATAGACACACACTGTGTGTAGTTGTGTCTCCATAGACATGCACTGTGTGTAGTTGTGTCTCCATAGACATGCACTGTGTGTAGTTGTTGTCATAGACATGCACTGTGTGTAGTTGTGTCTCCATAGACATGCACTGTGTGTAGTTGTGTGTCTCCATAGACATGCACTGTGTGTAGTTGTGTCTCCATAGACATGCACTGTGTGTAGTTGTGTCTCCATAGACATGCACTGTGTGTAGTTGTTGTCATAGACATCCACTGTGTGTAGTTGTGTCTCCAATAGACATGCACTGTGTGTAGTTGTTGTCATAGACATGCACTGTGTGTAGTTGTGTCTCCATAGACATGCACTGTGTGTAGTTGTGTGTCCCCATAGACATGCACTGTGTGTAGTTGTGTCTCCATAGACATGCACTGTGTGTAGTTGTGTCTCCATAGACATGCACTGTGTGTAGTTGTGTCTCCATAGACATGCACTGTGTGTAGTTGTGTCTCCATAGACATGCACTGTGTGTAGTTGTGTCTCCATAGACATGCACTGTGTGTAGTTGTGTCCATAGACATGCACTGTGTGTAGTTCAAGTTGTAAAAGAAAATCAGGGGGGATGGTGGATTTTATCATATGGGGACCATTTTTGCTTCCCCACTGCGTCAGTGACTTCAGTGTCAGTGACTTGGTGGTAAAAATGTCATTGCATGTGTGCGTGCCCCCTCCCCCCCCCCCGCTCCCTCGCCCACAGTGTTTTACTCAATATGCGCAAAACTAAATGTTGAAATAGCAGTAACACCACGTTCATTGATAAAATGACATAAGGGATGGAAAGGGGGGATGGCAGTTTTAGAAGGGGGATGATTTTGACTGTTTTTATTTCAGGGGGGGATGCCATCCCCCCTCATCCCCCCTCAACTTGAGTGCTGGTTGTGTCCAGGGCCGGACTTATGCATGGGCTACCCTGGGCTTGAGCCCAGGGGCCCCGGGCTACAAGGGGCCCCAAAATAAATCCAAATGTATGAATAAATATTTGCTCTTTGATTTTGAATTCATAAATTACGTTCAAATTGGAAAAAATTGTTTTGTCGCAGCGCAGGGCACGGAAATACAGCCCCCCCCCCTCCCCCGCGGGCATGGAAATACAGCCCCTATCACTATTCCTACTGGACGCTCTGATGAATGACGTGTTTTAATTATACTGTATATTTAGGCCAATGGAGAGGTTTACATCGACGCGTCACGCGCAGGGCAGGGGCATCATCTTTGGTGGAGCAATTGTCAATGTCATGATCATGGCGGACAGGAGGAATTACGAGAGTGGAGCGCAAAAAAGAAAAATGAAAAATGAAAAAGTGGAACGCGAAAGGGAGACACTGAGAAAAACTCCAAAACTTACTGGGTTTTTCAAACCAGTCGTAGATGCTTCATGAGTTCAGACACTCGCGCCCAGACACATACTGTAGCTGTCCAATACACACCTCACTTACATTTCGTCTCAGGCACCCACACACTCCCCCCACGTAGGCCCTGTTAGTGTAGGTTTGTTATTTTGTCTGTCTGTATTAAATAAACATGTTATTATTGTCACCCTTGTCTCTGTGTCCGTCTGTTCTGGGGTTCTGCCACATTTGACCGCTTGGTTCAGGCCTAACACTTGCTTTTTCTTCATGTGCTTTATGCCAATAACATACTCCATTGGGATACGTGTGTTTCTGGTCATAGGTTCTGGTTGGTGTAGTTGTAGCTTATCATTTTTAGTGTAGGTAGGGGCCCGAACAATGACTCAAGCCCAGGGGCCCCCACCCCCCTAAGTCCAGCCCTGGTTGTGTCACCATAGACACACACTGTGTGTGGTTCATCACCAATAGGCAACACATTATCTATGACTGGCCTGTCCACCTGTTGTCTGACAGGGATCAATGACCTTGTTGAGTTGGCAGGTGGCACTTATTGTATTGATCTCTAACTCTGTGACAGATTAAAGGACTCCTTTAGACCAACCGATCAGGCCAAATCAATGACTTCATGAAGTCAAAAGCTTTACTTGACAAACTGTCCATCCGTATTACCATATGAGCACCTTCATCCTATTCAGAGGGACACTTTCAGAACAAACCTTTCTTGAAGTCAACCTAACCTAACCGGTGTCTGTTGAGATGTTTAGGCTCGACATCTGCAAATTGAAATGCCTGCTTTAGTTGGAGACACAGAATTTCATACAGGTTCTCAGTTTTATAAATGTTTGGCTAAATTGCTGTGTAACTACACTACATTTAACTACTGTAGGCTATAATAATAATAATAATAATAATAATAATAACTTTATTTGTATAGCGCTTTTCCTGCAAACGTTGCAGCTCAAAGTGCTTTAATCATTATATAATCTTAATTTAATTATTTTGTAACTTAAATGCAATATTAAAAGGATGGGTTTTTATAATCTTAATTTAATTATCTAGTCATTTAAAGGCAATATTAAAAAGATGGGTTTTTAGTCTTGACTTGAACATATTTGCTGAGGATACATACTACAGTGCTATGTGTTAAGTAATGGGACAGTTTCTTCTCTTAGCTTTGCACTCTGACAGTTTGGATTTGAATGAAATCAAACAATTATTATGAGGTTAAAGAAGTACAGATTCTCAGAGTCATGTATGTGTTTCTGTACATTGGTTTCACCGTTCAGAAATTACACCACTTTTTTATGCACAGTCACCCTATTTCAGGGCACCCAAAAGTGACGGAACAGATTCATCAAGTGTCTAAATTAAGCACTTGTGTTTAGTATTTTGGTCGACAATCCTTTGCTAGGCAACAACAGCCTGAAGTGTGTGACCCCGTGACCCCACCAGATGTTGGGGTAGATCTTCCCTGGTGATGCTCTGCCAGGCCTGCACTGCAGACATCTTCTGTTGTTTGTTTGTTTTGAGGATGTTTTAAATGCGTGTTATGATGTTAAGGTATCTTGCAAAAGTCTGGATAGGGTTAGGGGTTTAGGGTTTAGGGTTAACGATTGATTTGGGCCAGTTAAAGAAAATAACTCCCTAGTTGCTATGGCAACATATGTTGTGGATCATTGCAGTGTTATTGGCCTCTGTAGTTCAGCTGGTGAAGACTTCTACAGATGGTAGTCTGTCTCTCTCTCTCTCTGGCACGTTCAAACACTACCATCTGGAGAGACTTCCTGGTTTGTGGGACAGTTGTTTTGGGGGGTTTTCTTAATCATTTTATAGAGGTTTTGGCTGTTGTGTTTCTGATAGATTTTTGTTCTGACATTTCAGTGTCATAAAGACTTCCCTGATTATGTCTCTCTGGTCCTCATGTTGACAGACACCACAGGCAAACACAACAAGGCCTAGAATCGACAGCTAGACATCGAGATCTTATGAAAAAAATGAATCTGAGAGTCTCTCTACTTTAACCTCGTAATAATTATTTGATTTCAGATCAGCCAAAATAAAAAATAAGACAAATAGTGAAAATACCACCGCTCATCCGTTATCAAACTTAGCTGAGGTGCTGGAACTGAAGAGTATCAGTAGAGTGCAAAATAACAGCATCCGCACACTCAAACACTATGCAAAAAAACATGCGAGCTTTCGGTCATAGACCTTCTTCAGGCTAGATAGCCAAAATAAGAAACGTAAGTACTTAACTGTCCCATTATTTGGCAGGGCAATGTACAGTCCATAGAACAATGCTGTTCTATTGTGTGTCATTATTGAGCACAGTATCGTTCCTGGTCGCAGTCAGGGCAAGTAATGTTATGTGGGGTGGTGTCGGAGCTCTGTGCAGAGAGAGTATTCGGTTGTTAAGTCTGACGTCAAACGTGAAGTTTAGCAATTTCCGGGTCCAAACCAGAAATTCCCTGCACCATCGTACCAGTGTACTACAGCGGTAGAATGACAGTTCAATCGTTTTTTAGACTCGGATCTATTCATACAACAAGGGACACAGCACTTTCCCGTTTCTCCCATATTTGTCAGCGTCTTTGAGCCTCTGAAAAGCGCTATACAAATATAATGAATTATTATTATTACTGAGGCATTTCGAAGACAGCGCCACAGCCAACTTTGGACCCGGAAACAGGTCACGACTTAACAACCGAATTACCAGGGGCAGGGTGCACTAGACTAGGACTGACTGCTTTTAATCTTTAATTTGGGGTTTAAGGTTAGGCTTGGGGTGTACAGTTAAATTTAGGACTAGTGTCTTAAATCATATTTGTTGGAGAGAAGGTTCCAGACTCCTCCTGTCCTAAGCATGATAAGGAATTAATGGCGACTGGGACTGGCGTCTATGACACGTCTGGATCCAATGACTAGAATAATATCTAGAGCTCTCAGGTCTTCTGACGCTGGTTTTCTCTGTGTACCACAATGTACAAAAGAAGAGATTTGGTGAGGCTGCATTCTCATTTTACATTAGGGATGCAACCTCAGCACATATGTTCAAATCAAGACTAAAAACCCATCTTTTTAATATTGCCTTTAAATGACTAAATAATTAAATGATGATTATATAATGATTAAAGCACTTTGAGCTGCAGCGTTTGCAGGAAAAGCGCTATACAAATAAAACATTATTATTATTATTATAATTGTTATTATTATCTGCTGCCCCACTCAACGCAGTCTAGTAGAACCAACTGACGATGTTATGTTGTAATCGACACTAGTTCACTACCTCAAACAAGGCTAAATCGATCAACTTCCAGACAGGCAGAAACCTTTCTCCTGTAAAAAAAAAAAAACATTTCCTCTTCCCCCTGGTCTGGTCTGATCATCGCAGCATTTCAAATTGGTCCCCTTCTGTTAGCCAGACGGACACACAGAGGGACGAACCAGCTGGTAGCACAATGGGAGGGGGGCAGAGGTCAACCAATCAGCTTTGAGTCGAGCCAAGCCGACAGAGGAGGGGCGTTGCTCCCTTTGTGATAATCTGGGTGGGGACCGCTAAACAACCCGGCTGAACTTCCACCCTCCTCACCCTCCACCCCGACGTCGGCAGGCGTTTGAAAACCTTGTTTAGGGTTGTTGTTTTTTAGGCCATGTCACTTCCTGTTGAGTTTTGAGAGATTTGGGAGATGGGTTTTTGTTTTGTGATACATCCAGACCTATGATATAGATTTATAAAGGAGTGCTGCTGTGTGTCGTAGCTTAGCAGTAATGCTTTGTCATGGTTTGCTTGCTTGTCCAGGTCCCTGTCATCCTGTCTCTTTCTCCATCTGCTGTTCCTTTGTTTTTATTAGTGTCAAAAAACAACATGACTGACCTCTCTCCTTAAAAAGAAAATAGAGAAAGTTACATTGGAAAGTCTTATGTTTGTTGGATTTTGCACTCTTGAAAACCTTGTTTGTGTGTGTGTATGTGTGTGTCTGAGTTTGTGAATTGGACTAAGCCCCGTTAGTAACCTAGAATTGATTAAAGAAGTCATTTCCTGGAGGATGAATTAATCTCAGAAGAAAGAGGGAAAGATAATGAGGAGAGAGAGAGAGATAATGAGAAGAGAGAGAGAGAGACAGAGAGAAGGAGAGAGAGTAGGAGAGAGAGAGAAGGAGAGAGAGAGTGAGAGAGAGAGTGTGTGAGAGAGAGACAGAGAGAGAGAGAGAGACAGAGAGCGAGAAAGAGAGGGAGAGAGAGAGAGAGGGAGAGAGAGAGTGTGAGAGAGTGAGAGTGAGAGTGAGAGAGAGTGAGAGAGAGAGAAGGAGAGAGAGATAGTGAGAGAGAGAGAGAGAGAGAGAGAGAGAGGGAGAGAGAGTGTGAGAGTGAGTGTGAGAGTGAGAGAGAGAGAGAGAGTGTGTGTGTGTGAGAGAGAGAGACAGAGAGAGAGTGTGTGAGAGAGAGAGAGAGAGAGTGAGAGTGAGAAAGAGAGAGAGTGTGTGAGAGAGAGAGAGAGACAGAGAGAGGGAGAGAGAGGTAGAGAGAGAGTGAGTGTGAGAGTGAGAGTGTGAGAGTGAGAGAGAGTGAGAGAGAGAGAAGGAGAGAGAGAGTGAGTGAGAGAGAGGGAGAGTGTGAGAGAGAGAGAGAGAAGGAGAGAGAGAGGGAGAGAGGGAGAGAGTGTGAGAGTGAGAGAGAGTGAGAGAGAGAGAGAGGGAGAGAGAGAGTGAGTGTGAGAGTGAGAGAGAGAGAGTGAGAGAGTGTGAGAGAGTGAGAGAGTGAGTGAGAGTGAGTGTGAGAGTGAGAGAGAGTGTGTGTGAGAGTGAGAGAGTGAGTGAGAGAGAGACAGAGAGAGAGTGGGAGTGAGAGAGAGAGAGTGTGTGTGTGAGAGAGAGAGACAGAGAGAGAGAGTGAGAGCGAGTGATAGAGAGTGTGTGTGAGAGAGAGTGTGTGAGAGAGAGTGAGAGAGTGAGAGAGTGAGAGAGAGAGAGAGAGAGAGGGGGAGAGTGAGAGTGTGAAAGTGAGAGAGAGAGTGAGAGAGTGTGTGAGAGTGAGAGAGAGAGTGTGAGAGTGAGAGAGTGAGAGTGAATGAGAGAGAGAGGGTGTGTGAGCGAGAGAGAGAGAGAGTGAGGGTGAGTGAGAGAGTGAGAGAGAGAGTGTGTGTGAGAGAGAGAGAGACAGAGAGAAAGAGGGAAAGATAATGAGAAGAAACAGAGAGAGTGAGAGAGTGAGAGAGTGAGTGAGTGAGTGAGTGAGTGAGTGAGTGAGAGAGAGTCTGGGAAGTATTAGCCTACAAATTCCAAAGTAGTACAAATGTTGTCCCCAGGTTATGTTCTGTCAGCAGAAAATCCTGCGTCATTTGAAATGATCACAGAGCTTCCTGACAGAAGATGCACTTGTCTACCTCAGTCTTGTATGTTGTCATCCCCTGGTCCTGCATCTGTACACAGCTAGTTGTAGTATCAGTAGTAGTAGATTAGGACATTCTGATGGTTATGTGCATATACAGTATGAGTTAAGTTATTTGATTTCCTGGTTAACTCCATTCAGCACATTTGATCATCTCCCTGTACTGGTCTCAGTGGCTGTCCACTTAGCAAATGTTTGAAAGTGTTTGTTTGTGTGTGTGTGTGTGTGTGTGTGCAATGCATGTGTGTGTGCGCGTGTGTGGGTGTGTGTGTGTGCATGTGTGTGTGCGCGTGGGTGGGTGGGTGTGGCTGGCTGGCTGTGTGTCTGTGTCTGTAACCCGTATTTGTGACCCGCATAACTAGTAGGATTCCTGAGTCATCCTCTAATCTGTTTCTGTGTGTGTGTCTGTGTGTGTGTCTGTGTCTGTGTCTGTGTGTGTGTCTATTGTGAGGGTACGGATGTATGTGTTTGATGTCTGCCTATTTCCCCATGTGAGCTGTGATGTGGAGTGGTGGTCTCTGCTAGCCTAGCATGCTATCTTCTTTACCAAGGCTAGTTTGGGTTCATTAAGTGTGGCGATGGCCATAGTACGTTTTTATCACTTGAAGATTTTGTCCCCCCCCCCCCTCTCTGAAGTATGCTTATAATGCATTCGGCTGGACTCGATAATGCAAACATGTACCCTTTTGAATCAATGTATATTATGATGTCTTCTGTTACCAGAAGTATTTTCCCAAAGGCGATTAAGAGACAACTAGGGTAGACTCAGAGATATGACACATAGTAGCTGATGCTGATGGGTTTTGCCACATAGAAGTTGCATTGATGCTCATAGGAGATTGCTTACGAGTGAAACAGCTTGCAATGTAATGTAATGTAATTGTCCAGTATTTGCAACTAATTGAATAGCATGAATTAACCAGTTAACCCTCTCCCTCTCTCCCCCTCCCCTTCCCATGTGTCCCCAGCACTACCTTAATTATACTTTCTTTTATTTCTTTTTTATTGCTACTCGATCTTTTCAGTTTGTAAAGCGTCTTTGAGTGTCTAGAAAAGCGCTATATAAGTCTAATATATTATTATTATTATTATTATTATTAATACTATTTTGATATAGGTACTATTGTTAGGCAGAGCTGAATATGTTGGTGCTGTTTAATAGAGCTCCTGGTCTCTCTCTGGCTGTCCTAGTCCTATGGCTGGAGAGATGAGAGAGGAGAGGAGAGAGGAGAGGAGAGAGGAGGAGAGAGGAAGAGAGAGGAGAGGAGAGAGGAGGAGAGAGAGGAGTAGAGAGAGGAGTAGAGAGAGGAGTAGAGAGAGGAGGAGAGGAGAGAGGAGAGGAGAGAGGAGTAGAGAGGAGAGAAGAGAGGAGAGAGGAGAGAGTAGAGAGAGGAGAGGAGAGAGGAGTAGAGAGAGGAGAGGAGAGGAGGGGAGAGGAGAGAGGAGAGAGAGGAGAGAGAGGAGAGGAGAGAGGAGAGGAGAGAGGAGGAGAGAGAGGAGAGGAGAGAGGAGAGAGTAGAGAGGAGAGGAGTAGAGAGAGGAGTAGAGAGGAGAGAGGAGTAGAGAGGAGAGGAGTAGAGAGAGGAGAGGAGGAGAGAGCCCAGAGAGACATTGAGCTGAAGCACAGTCTTGCAGCACACAGAGCTCCATTTATATGGCCCGGTCCAGTGTGGAGTGGAGAGCAGTAGTGGCCTGGGGGGGTGTAGAGGTGTGTGGGGGGGTAAGGCTGGGGGGGGGGGGGGGGTGCAGAGGTGGGGATGATGGGGTTGGATGGCTGCACAGACTGGCCTGCATTATCCTGACTCACCCAGCCACGACTGAGGACACAGAGGAGGGGGGTGTGGCCTAAAACAGTAGGTACCTGTTAGGTAATGTGTGTGTGTGTGTCTGTGTGTGTGTCTGTGTCTCTGTGTCTGTGTGTCTGTGTCTGTGTGTGTCTGTCTCTGTGTCTGTGCCTGTGTGTGAGTGTGAGTGTGTGTGTCTGTGAGTGTGAGTGTGAGTGTGAGTGTGAGTGTGAGTGTGTGTCTGTGTCTGTGTCTGTGTCTGTGTCTGTGTGCAGTAGAGAACATTATAACATATTCTTGTAATCTTTCATTTTGATTATCTTCATCTGATACAGATCCAGAATCAGACATTAATACATGAAGGATTTTGTTCTGTTTGACCTAAAAGGCTACCGTGGCATTGCACTGTCTCTGTCTGTGGCGGAAGTTGTGAAGGCTATAGATATCTCATAATCTACCGTTAACACTAGAACAGCCGTGCCTGTTTTTACCTACTATAAGAGCCGCCTCGGGGGGGTCAAATGACCATAGTCTTTACAATGGAAAGCTGCTACTTACACACAACGACCACTAGTTGGTGCGTCTTGTAAATTAGCCTGCCTCCTACACAGAAAACCTGCAAAATAGCTTCATCGTAGCTTATCCTGGTGTGATTTTGAAAATGTAAGGATACTGGGTGCGTAGAACAGAACATATCTAGGAAAAGTCATGAAAGGAGGGTTTTGAAATGTGATCGAGTGTAAGATATAACATTGTGTTTACTCACAGGGTCACCGGCACCCCACCGTGGCTGTTCTAGTGTTAAATGTCTCATTTCCGGGTGACTGGTGGTTGTAAATGCGGCGGTTGTGGTCTAAATGCGGCGGTTGTAGCCTAAATGCGGCGGTTGTAGCCTAAATGCGGCGGTTGTAGCCTAAATGCGGCGGTTGTGGTCTAAATGCGGTGGTTGTAGCCTAAAAGTGGATAGTGTACATAGCCTTTATTTATGTAAACCAGCTCCTTTCCCTTCTTGTTTTTTTAGTTTTTTTTTTCTTTCCTAGCACCGGGGGAGCCACCCCTCCCAAATTTCGTTGTTTGGTACCTGTACTATAGCAATGACAATAAAGAACATTCATTCATTCATTCATTCATTCAAATGCGGCGGTTGTAGTCTAAATGCGGCATGCACACACATTCTATGCCGATGACTCACTGTTGCTGTCGCGGCAAACATCTGGTCTGACACAAGACCTTCGCCCCGGCAGCTCACACTCTCACTTCACCTCCCCCTGGCCCCTGCCCTCCCCCCCACCCCCTCCCTGCCCTCCCCTCCACCCTAGTATGTCTGAATGCAGCCCCCCCAGCTGATCATCCAGCTGTTATCAAGAGGACTGGAGGAGGAGAGGAGGAGGGGATGGTTGGAGAGGGGGATATCAAGGGAGGGAGGGACAGAGGAGGTGTCGTTTTTCATTCAGACGCAGATCCCTCCTCAGCCGGAGAGCCCAGAGAGGCCAGATGTGTGTGTGTGTGTGTGTGTGTGTGTGTGTGTGTGTGTGTGTGTGTGTGTGAGAGCCCAGAGAGGCCAGATGTTGTCGTCCATTGTTGTTTGTTCACAGCAGGAGCGTCTTAGAATGTGTCGCTCCTGACCTGTGAGTCTATTGGGCGGGTGGGTGGTTCCTTTTCAAGATGGCTGACCTCCCATTGGCCTCCGCTGAGAAGGAAAGTGGAGCCTGGAAGTGAAGTTTTTTGTGGATAGAAGTTAGAACGGAGGCCGGCGTTGTCACTCACTGCTGTCATCAACAGAATCATCCAGAAGCAGGTTCTAAAAGGATTTAAATGGATCCACACTGTATTCCTTCATACTACTACACATTGTTGACGTGTTACAAAGAAATCTGCCTGTTGTTATTGGAGGTTATTGGGAGGGGAGGAGGGAAGCGGTGGTCCGTAGATGGTGCGTTCGTTTGCGCTCGCAGACAAACAGGCCGACCATTGTCTTGACTGCGCTGGGGCCGTCCGGGGTCTCTCTGCGGTCAGTAGGTCAGAACACATGCTGGTCTCCCTGGCCTGAGAGACAGAAATAGAACTGGAGGGAGGGAGGGAGGGAGGGAGAGAGGGAGGGGGAGAGAGAGAGAGAGAACCAGAGAGAGAGAGAGAGAAAGAGAGAGAGAACCAGAACCATAGAGAGAGAAAGAGAACCATAGAGAGAGAGAGAGAGAGAGAGAGAGAGAGAGAGAGAGAGAGAGAGAGAGATGGGAGAACCAGGCATAGAGAGAAAGGAAGAGGATAAAGAGAGAGAGATAGAGAGAGAGGGAGCTATCCTGGCTCAGTGTAGGACTGTATGGTCACCTTGGCTACAAATGGGAATCATCAATCATCAGTACCCCCTTTGTCCTGTAGCAGAGGTGGTTGAGAGTGATGTTCTAGTGATGAGTAGCCCTGTCTCAGACCTGGACGCCCCGATGCTGCATTCAGACTACGAGGACGTCGTCCTGGTCTTATGGTATACACTCAGGCTTGGTGTGTAGGAGACCGGCGATCAAACCCCACCTGTTACTCTCTCTCTCTCTCACTCTCTCTCTCTCTCTCTCTCTGTCTCTCTCTCTCTCTGTCTCTATCTCTCACGGTCTCTCTCTCTCTCCCTCTCACTCTCACTCTCTCTCTCTGTCACTCTCTCTCTCTCTCTTTTCTCTGTCTCTCTCTCTCGCTGTCGCTCTCTCTCTGTCTCTCTCTCTCTGTCACTCTCTCACTTCGTCTTCGAATGGAGTCATTGAATTATGGTATTAAATTCCAGGAAGGGGCCAAGGCAGGAGCCGAATGGAAGCTGAGAAGATAATGACAGGGTGGGTTCCAACCGGGGGTCTGGCTACAGACAAATTGGACAGGGGAGGGGGATGATAAGAATGGGGTGTCGCTGTAGGACTCAGGGTGGGGGGTGGAGGGTCTCAGTCCTCATGGCTCTCCTCTCCTCTCATCTTCCACAACCTGCCTACGCCCTACCTAGTACACTGTCTCCATCAAGAACCTACCTTTTTAATAGACTTTTATTAACCTTTTCATAGAATTTAGCACATTCTTGTTTTTAATCTGTAGCACTTTGAGATTCCCAAATGTGAAGTCCATTACAAATAAAATGTATAATAATAATAATCATAATCATAATTATGAATAAATTATTGTTATTATTGTTATTATAATTATAAGAATGTAGTAGGGAGGAAGTGCACTGCAAAAAGTACATCTAAGTAAGAATAATATTAATAATCTTAAATCAAGGCTATATATGCTTGTTTTCTGTCTGACTGCACTAGTTTTAAGATATATTTTATTTGTTTATTTGTAAAAAAAAAAAAAACATCTTGGCAAGTGAAATTTCCCTGTTCTAATTGGCAGATAATGTTGCTTATTTTAAATAATATTTCCCCCATTTTATTGCTTTTTCTCTCTCTTGTTTTTGAGAGCTGACTCACATTCTAGAGCTGCGCACATTTTAAGGCGTGGAAAAAAGAGGACTTTTGAACAGCTGTTGGAGTTAAACTTAAACGTCAAACGTCATCAAAATGCGAAGAAACCGTCGCATTTTCAATAACGTGCGAATCGGAAATTACAAGGAATATGTCTGTTAACATTGTAACATTATGAATCAGACCAGTTTGAATGGAACCAAACCACAGGTGTGAATCAGCCATAAATGGAATCAGCCCTATAGACGGGTAAACGATATT
The DNA here is from genome assembly GCF_963989245.1 of Nansenia antarctica. NCBI lineage: Eukaryota > Metazoa > Chordata > Actinopteri > Argentiniformes > Microstomatidae > Nansenia > Nansenia antarctica. Next base: position 85,616,775 of record NC_137674.1, read on the forward strand.
CGCCATATAGAAACAGGGTATCCGCGGTGTCTTGAAAAGTATTAAAAGTTGATAAATCAATTTGGGGAAAATCAAGACCCTTAATAAGTATTAAAAAGTCTTATCACGATTTTATGAGGTCTTGAATTCTGTAGGTATTTTTCTGAATTAGACTCTGTCCAAAGAGTTTGAGTCCTAAAAACTTTTAGTAAAAGTTCTTGAATTCATTCGTTTTATTAAAAAACAAAGATGAACCGGGAAATTCTGTTGTATGAGAGTGGTCTAGTCTATTGCAAACTAAAACTGTTAAGTTAAAGGTGTCACTGATGTGAACGGTTACAGCTCGAAGTGGCGATGAGGTCTGGAAAAATATTGACATGGTCTTTAAAAAGTCTTAGAAAGGTATTGAAATGAACCTCAAGATTCCTCTGTATACCCTGAGAAAGGAGCGCAAATAGAGGAACTCCTCACACCTTTGTTTACAAATGTGTGTTCCGCTGTTCCATAATGGAACATGGAACCCTGAGGAACATTCTAACCCTCACTGCCCCCCCCCCCCCTCTGCAGATGGAGGGCTTTAAACTCCTTGCTTCCACATTTTTCTCCTTTTTACAAGGACTCTGTTTACATCCTAGGAGCATGTTCCCAGAGTTCTCTGCTCTGCAGATGGAGAGAAAAGTTGGGAGCTATTTTTTTCCAGGTCTGTGTAATAAAATGACACTCTGTTTCACATAGAGACCACTGCACTACTACCTGTGCCCAAGCTTCGAGACAGAAACAGATGGCGCGGCTGTGTCTCAGGTGGTAGAGCCGCCGCCTAATGATCGCAAGGTTGGCAGATCGGCGGTTCGAGCCCCGGCTGGCCACATGTCGAAGTGTCCTTGGACAAGACACTTGACTTAACCCCAAATTGCTCCCAGTGAGCGGGCCGGCCGGCTCCTTGCATGGTAGCTTGCCTTCCTCGCCATTGGTGTGTGAATGTGTGTGTGAATGGGTGAATGAGAGGCCGTTGTAAAGTGCTTTGGAATAAGGCGCTATATAAGTCAGTCCATTTACCATTTAGTTGGCCAAAATGAGTGCTCTAAATGCAGAGTAGGGTGTCATCAGGTGACCTCACTCACTGTCCAAACCCATGTCACTGTCTTTACATCAGACAGGCCAACACCCTCCCAACATTTAAACATGCCCTCAAAACCCACCTCTTCAAGCTCGCCTTCACCAGTTAACCCTCTCTCCCTCCCCTTCCCATGTGTCCCCAGCACTACCATAATTAGGCCCCTATACTTTCTTTTATTTATTTTTTGTGTCTTTTTATTATTACTACTCGATCTTTTCAGTTTGTAAAGCGTCTTTGAGCATCTAGAAAAGCGCTATATATCTAGTGTCTAATGTATTATTATTATTATTATTATTATTATTATTATTTTAAGGCGTGGAAAAAAGAGGACTTTTGAACAGCTGTTGGAGTTAAACTTAAACGTCATCAAAATGCGAAGAAACCGTCGCATTTTCAATAACGTGCGAATCGGAAATTACAAGGAATATGTCTGTTAACATTGTAACATTATGAATCAGACCAGTTTGAATGGAACCAAACCACAGGTGTGAATCAGCCATAAATGGAATCAGCCCTATAGACGGGTAAACGATATTCGCCATATAGAAACAGGGTATCCGCGGTGTCTTGAAAAGTATTAAAAGTTGATAAATCAATTTGGGGAAAATCAAGACCCTTAATAAGTATTAAAAAGTCTTATCACGATTTTATGAGGTCTTGAATTCTGTAGGTATTTTTCTGAATTAGACTCTGTCCAAAGAGTTTGAGTCCTAAAAACTTTTAGTAAAAGTTCTTGAATTCATTCGTTTTATTAAAAAACAAAGATGAACCGGGAAATTCTGTTGTATGAGAGTGGTCTAGTCTATTGCAAACTAAAACTGTTAAGTTAAAGGTGTCACTGATGTGAACGGTTACAGCTCGAAGTGGCGATGAGGTATGGAAAAATATTGACATGGTCTTTAAAAAGTCTTAGAAAGGTATTGAAATGAACCTCAAGATTCCTCTGTATACCCTGAGAAAGGAGCGCAAATAGAGGAACTCCTCACACCTTTGTTTACAAATGTGTGTTCCGCTGTTCCATAATGGAACATGGAACCCTGAGGAACATTCTAACCCTCACTGCCCCCCCCCCCCCCTCTGCAGATGGAGGGCTTTAAACTCCTTGCTTCCACATTTTTCTCCTTTTTACAAGGACTCTGTTTACATCCTAGGAGCATGTTCCCAGAATTCTCTGCTCTGCAGATGGAGAGAAAAGTTGGGAGCTATTTTTTTCCAGGTCTGTGTAATAAAATGACACTCTGTTTCACATAGAGACCACTGCACTACTACCTGTGCCCAAGCTTCGAGACAGAAACAGATGGCGCGGCTGTGTCTCAGGTGGTACAGCCGCCGCCTAATGATCGCAAGGTTGGCAGATCGGCGGTTCGAGCCCCGGCTGGCCACATGTCGAAGTGTCCTTGGACAAGACACTTGACTTAACCCCAAATTGCTCCCAGTGAGCGGGCCGGCCGGCTCCTTGCATGGTAGCTTGCCTACCTCGCCATTGGTGTGTGAATGTGTGTGTGAATGGGTGAATGAGAGGCCGTTGTAAAGTGCTTTGGAATAAGGCGCTATATAAGTCAGTCCATTTACCATTTAGTTGGCCAAAATGAGTGCTCTAAATGCAGAGTAGGGTGTCATCAGGTGACCTCACTCACTGTCCAAACCCATGTCTCTGTCTTTACATCAGACAGGCCAACACCCTCCCAACATTTAAACAGGCCCTCAAAACCCACCTCTTCAAGCTCGCCTTCACCAGTTAACCCTCTCTCCCTCCCCTTCCCATGTGTCCCCAGCACTACCATAATTAGGCCCCTATACTTTCTTTTATTTATTTTTTGTGTCTTTTTATTATTACTACTCGATCTTTTCAGTTTGTAAAGCGTCTTTGAGCATCTAGAAAAGCGCTATATATCTAGTGTCTAATGTATTATTATTATTATTATTATTATTATTATTATTATTATTATACTGCTGGGCATTGGGCTTGGTGTGGTCAGCTGCTTCTCTGCATGGCGGAGGAACTTTGGCACGCCGGCCCTTTACCCCTCCGCTGTCTGCATCCGTTACCAAAGAGAAAAGAGGGTTTGACAGACAAGCGCAGCGTAGTTGAACTCCCCAGCAGTGACACAAACACACATGATGGCGTTCAGGACGCTGGACTATGGCAGCTGTGGACTTGCACTGCTACTGACCCAGAGGAAAGTCTTAGGTCATGTTCTCACATGAAAGTCTGAATCGAGACCTGGAGCAAGTGGATGAGACTGCAACATTGTTGCATAAATTATTTCTCTGATTTGCGTTCTCACAGCCCTTTATGTAAACGAAGTAACATACGCAATCGAAGCAACAGACGTGGTAGTTGATTGGTCAGAAAAATTTAAAATTGCCCGTCCGTCCCGCTCTTATCCAGATCAACACGCATGCGCTGTCTGTTGTTTTCCTATGGACAGCCTCGATGCGTCGTTTCTAACCCGGAGCGACACCACCCTTTTCAAGCGGAGCATGCGTCGGTTGTTTGCTCCGGGAGCGACTTCGAATGCGCACAGCTCTCACAGCTCCAAACGACGCAGACCAAAGCGAATTTCATCATAAACTCAGATTCCAAGTGAAGCAAATGTTCTAGTGAGAACACACCCTTAGTTTGTGATCGTTTCATTCTCCTCCCGTAGAGAAATCTGCTGTTCCCCCTTTGTACTGTAGCCCAATTTTGTTATGCAGTTTCATATCTATCAAAATCCATAGTCCAGCTTTTCCAGACCCAGTCAAGTGGAAGCCTGGGGCGGGTTGCTTTAGAAATTAAAGTTTCAGTGCTCCACTTCGACCCCGTCACAGTTGGAGGCCTCCTCACACTGGTTACTATGTGGGATAGTCAGTAATGAAACTGGGATATCTCTGCCCAGGCCTGTAACAATTCGTGACATTAGAATTATAAGATTCATTCATTTTTGGTCAAAATTGAGTTTTTTACATAATCTGATCCATTAGGTGTTTATTAATGCCTGTGTGGTGTTATTTTAAAAATGTTTACATTTTTTTGTTAGTAATTCATAAAATACAAAGGTTCCATCTCACAAAACATCATGGAATGTAAAAACTTTGACGCTCAATATCTCTGAACTGCCCTAAACGGAGATAGAACCTTATCATTCTAAGCTCACAAATTGTCTAAAAAATGATTACGATTAACAATATAATTGTTCCACTGCTGATGTGACCCAGATAATGTAATAATAACACAGCAACCTATGAAGTAAGCCATGCCTCTTTATTATCATACAACCTTATTGTTGAACATAAAATGTGTTTTTGGTAGTTATGTGTTTTTAAGCATGTTCATGTTCTATCAGCGTTTTGCGATGTGCAGAGCTAGCTAGCTGACGCCATGTTCTTTGTTGTTAGCCAGCTAGCTAGCTAAGGCCATGTTCTTTGTTGTTCGACCTTCATGTGTTGGAGCACAGTCAAGATTACCATTACGCAATTAAATTGCCATTAGACAGTTATTTCATAATTGTTACAGGCCTATGTCTGCTATGCTATAGGGCTAGGTACTTGTTTAGAGCAATTTCCTGCTATCCAACAGTGTTGGAGCCAACAAGTGTTTTTATTTCTGAAAAATCTTTTTTGAATGGTGGTACTTTGAAAGTGGTACTTTGGCCCATCTATCTATAAGATATTATATAAGACTTTTATTTTTGAAAATAGGTCTCACTCTAATCTAAGGACAATATGGAATAAAAGTGATTCCTCCTTGCTTGAGTTGGATGAGTCCTGACACATTATTAGAGATAAGCGTCTAATCACAGCCGGAATGAACATGTGCAGTTAGGAGCTACTAAAAGCTTAGCGATTAATCGATAATTGATCGTTAATTCTTGCGATTATCGAAAAAGAAATGTTGATCGTTTGCCCAGCCCTAGGAGCTACACATGTCGATATGTAGCCTACACTTTCTTGTTGCATCGTTCATCCTCTACCCACAAGGTCTCTTTCAGAAGGTTGTGTTCCTTCCTCCCTCCCTCCCCTGTGACTGAGTGTCTGTATGTGTTCTTTCCTGAGTGATGCTACTTGTATCTGGGTCCTGGGCTTTTTATCTAATGCAATCTGTCTCCATTTAATATTCAGCTAGCCTAGCCCCCGGGGAGATGGCATGGCTATATGGGCTGCCATTGATTGGAGCCAAGAGGAGAGGCAGAGCGGTAAACTGGAGACTTTCCTGGAAGTTGATGCTCAATGCCCCAGTCAATGCTTTAGCAGGAAATACCCTACCATGTAAGAGATTTACAGTTACAAGACTGTAACAGACATACAGACTGGTAGATGTTCAGGTATGAAGGGATTCAGGAGTAGAGCTAGCCTATACATTGCAGATTGATAGATGATGCAGAAAGGGTCGACATGGTGGGTGGATCTGGGGAGGCATGTTTGTTGGTGTGTTGTTTGGTCCTTTAGGAGAGAATATACAGATGGATTCAGATTCAGATTCACACAACTTTATTGATCCCAATAATGTATTATTGCAATTAATTTGTAGCTTTACTCCTCATTCAGACACCAACAACATACAACAGTACAATGTCATGTCAAGCACAGTTTAGTAAACAGACAACAAAGTCATTAAAGGGCACCTTTTAGATGTGTAATGAATAAATAAATAAAAGAAATCAGAAAAATAAAAGAACTACTCGACTAAGAACAGTGCATGGTAAGTCTACTTGAAGTGATCACCATCTGAGTTAAGTAGTCTGATAGCTGAAGGGATAAACGATTTGGAGTGACGTTTGGTCTTGCTCCGAGGAACATTAAAACGACGGCCCAGAAGGCAACAGCTAAACGTGACGAGCCAGAGCATGGACGGGTTGGCTGATAATACTCTTTGCGCAACCAGATCACCACAGTACAGCTCAGCTCAGCACGGTTCAGTTCAGCTCTAGTGTTATCAGGAAGGGTAGCTAAAATCAGTACGGGACGGGACTACAGCCTGGTACGGCTCGGTACGGCTCGGTTGGCAGTGGAGAAAGCAAAACCAACTGGGTACCTCACGTGGTACGGTACGATATGGTAGTGGAAAAGCGCCACAGGACTCCATGCATGTCTCACCCTCATGGCTCAGCCCTCAGTTTGAGGAAAGTGCTTCTCTCTATTAACGAGCCTAATTGCTCTATTTCGACGACCACGAGTGAGTGAGGTCACCTGTAATGCAGAAAAAAACTCACTCAGCAAATGCCTGAGATGCTGCTGGCGTCGCCAGAAGCTCCAAGGCGAGAGGTTTTCAGGGTCTGGTGGACAGTAGAACTCTGTGCAGCACCAAACGTCAATAGCACTCTGTTGGTTTATGGGCTGTGAAAGCTGCTCCTTGAATGTCCATATCTCCTGCCTGACACAGGGCTTTGAGAGGCTCTGAGATCAAAATGACCGGGGGGCCACATGGGTTCTGTCCTGTTACTTCTGTGCTATCGTGTTCTCTTTTCTACTGAATTTAATGTAAAGTGTCTCCATATATCGGTTCTGTTTTTTTTCTCCTACCGAGCCCAACTGGTGTTGGGGGGGGCCATCGTATTAATGGCTATTCGCTAATTTGGTGCTCTGGCTTGCAGGTGTGGTGTGTACTGTGCTTACCCTCTGTGGGGGAGGGAGGGGAATAACATTGGGCCTAAAATAGAGCCTTGTGGCACTGTCACACCAGAGTTCACTTGGGGCTGAGGAAGAGATAGGCGCTTCCCTTGACCAACAGAGAGCTGTCTGCCTGAGAGGTGTGACGAGAACCATTTGAAGGCAGTGTCTGTAATCCCTACGCAATATGTAAGGAGGCTTATTAAATATTAACCAAATATTAAATGGTATGATCAGTTGTATCAAAGGCTGCACTAACATCAAGGAGAATTAAAATGGAACACTGACCTGAATTATTTGCTAAAAGTAGACTTTAAGTAGAACAGTTTCAGTGCTATGAGAGGGGCGAAAAAACAGATAAATAAAACATTTCTCTCCAAACACAAAGCCTAGAATCAATACTAGACATCCCTCTTATGAGCTCTCTTATGCCTGCACAAATTATGTGACTGAATGCACCTTTTTGGTTCCCTGAAATAGGGAGGCTATGTATGTATTGTATCCTAAATGGTGAAACCGATATGTACACAAATACCGGTACTATAAAATAAAAGCTGAGAATCTGTTCTTAAACCTCATCATATTTGTTTGACCAAATCTAGTATGGAGCCAAAAGAAGAAAACATGCTTCATTGCTTATACAGGGCACTGCATACATAATATAATAATAATAATAATAATAATAATAATAATAATAAATGTTATTTGTATAGCACTTTTCCTGCAAACGTTGCAGCTAAATATGTATGAATAAATATAAACAATATATACAAATATGGTTATTTGTTGCAAGAATTCACTCATGGACGTTATTTTAAGTTCTTCGCTGTGGATATTTTCCCACCGTGGATAAGTGATAATTGTGTAGTTGCAGGCGTTAGAGGGACACCAAAGTCCCTAATGTGCCCCCTCGGTTCATAAACAAACACAATGTTAAGCAGTACTGAACTTATGTGACTGGGATATAATTGCGCTTATTCCGGACATTGAGGAGGCACTGTTGCATTTCATTGTGTGTTTTCTAATATCAATCTTTCATTGGTGAATAATACCGTTCTTAAGGTCTGGAAAACAGCCTGTGACTCCTTTACGTGACGAGAACCTCCCAGTTGCATATCTATCATCATCTATCTATCATCCTACATCTATCATCTATCTATCATCCTACATCTATCATCTATCATCCTATATCTATCATCTATCTATCATCCCAGGGCTTGACATTAAGCTTTTTCAGGTACTTGTCCTTAGGACAAGTGAACTTATCTTTTACTTGTCCGAGAGCTCAAGTTACTTGTCTAAATCCAAAGATTTTGAAAAAGCAATAATATGAATAATAATATATTATACTCTCACCGGCCACTTCATTAGGTACACCTTTTCAACTGCTTGTTAACGCAAATATCTAATCAGCCAATCATGTGGCAGCAACTCAATGCATTTAGGCATGTAGACATGGTCAAGACGAACTGCTGAAGTTCAAACCAGCATCAGAATGGGAAATAAAGGTGATTTAAGTGACTTGGAAACCTGGCATGGTTGTTGGTGCCAGACGGGCTGTTGCGTGATATTATAGTGTCAATATGGACCAAAATCTCTGAGGAATGTTTCCAGCACCTTGTTGAATCTATGCCACAAAGAATTAAGGCAGTTCTGAAGGCAAAAGAGGGGGTCCAACCCCAAGGTGTGCCTAATGAAGTGGCCAGTGAGTGTATGTGTATGCAAATAACACATTTGACTACTATTGATTTGATAATGATGTATCCTTAATTTTCAAATGTATTCAATATTTTGTAATTATTTAAAAACGTAACCCCTAACCCTAACCCTTTTAGATTAAGATTGGCCACAAAAGGGATGAATATCTAGGAATATTTACAAAAAATGTTTGTAACTATAGTCTCTACCCAATGGAAGCAATCTTATTTGCTAGCTTTTGGATAGTAGCCTATCCTATATTCAAATTGAGAAATCTATAATTAGTGTCATTCTGAAGTTCGTATTGCGATGTGCTGGTCTTAAAACTTCAAACCTAAAATATACGATCGCATCAAACTACATGAAAATAAGCGGCATTGAGAATGTGAGGGGCCGACGATGGATTGTTAGCTGCTACAGTTAGCTACTTGTGCGTGCTGCACTCCTTAGTTTAGAATACCAAAAATCCACAGGACTCCGATGTAAAAAGATATCAAAGGTTTTATTCCAATTTCCACAGGTAAGATCTCCTTTACATGAGCAAGATTATGATTTCCTAAACTATGTTTTGCAACTACGACTACGGTCAAAAAACTATATGCTTCCAGTCTCAAATCCAATCACCGACACACTGCCTAGAACAATCTAGAAAGTTACCTTCAACGTAAAGAGGTCTGATGTTCTTAAAGAGACAGCAGCCCCAATATTTAACATGGGCTCTGAAGGCTAAACCAAAGGGGTTTCCTATGCTGATACAAATCATATATCAAAACATTGTTTCTACATTATACTTATTAACATTTCCAGTGTAGAATTTATCCAAAACTATAAATGCAAAATCATAAACCTCATCCAAAGTAATTGGCTCCTACATACCGGCCCCTAATTGTCCTTTTAACCTAGATAAGAGACAATTATCAACAACTAAAAAACACAAGGAGCCCCCCCAAAAAAATTCTTCTTCTTCTGTTTCCGCCGCTGAATTACCATACCTGGTGCCAGAGGTCATCAATACATAGCACACCGTAGGAGGACGGTCTTTACCACCGCCTCATGCAGCCTCTTGAAGAAGACAGACTTTGGTGATAGGTCTACATAAAGTGCTTGTCTTTGTCTTGATGCGGACCTGGCGTACGAGCCCGTACTTGTCAGGGACCGCCTCGATGACCTTGCCCAGGACCCATGAGTTGCGTGGAGCGGTGTCGTCGACAATCAAGACGATATCTCCTTCAGCAAAGCTGCGCGACACACGTGTCCACTTCTGGCGCTCTTGTAGCTGAGGTAGATACTCTCGGGTCCATCGTTTCCAGAATATGTCCGACATATACTGAACCTGTTTCCATCTCCTGCGGGCATAGAGATCTCCCTTCATGAAGAGACCCGGTGGCAGGGATGGCTTGGACTGGAGAAGCAAGAGATGATTGGGGGTAAGCGCTTCCAGGTCGTTTGGGTCACTGGAAGCCTTGGTAATTGGTCGACTGTTGATGATGGCTTCGGCCTCACACAAGACAGTGTGCAGGCCTTCCTCATCCAAGGTCTGCAACTTTAAGGTGGTGCTGAGAATCTTCCTGACCGACCTGATCATCCGTTCCCAGACTCCGCCATGGTGAGAACCAGTAGGGGGGTTGAACATCCACTGGATTCCCCTCTGACGTAGAGTGTCCTCAATCTTAGAGCCATTCCACTCTTCTATAGCTCTCTTCAGCTCACGCTCAGCTCCAATGAAGTTTGTCCCGTTATCTGAACGGAGGATTCTCACCTGGCCTCTTCTCGCTAGGAAGCGACGGAGAGCATCAATGAAAGAGTCCGTATCCAAAGACGACGCCACCTCAATGTGGACTGCACGGATAGCCAGGCAGGTAAAGATAACACCCCACCTCTTCACAATGCTTCTGCCACGTTTAACTTCAAACGGACCGAAGTAGTCTACCCCGGTGTTGGTGAATGGGGGTTCATCTGGCAGGACCCTGTCCTGAGGCAAATTAGCCATCTGTTGTTGCCCAGCGGCACCATACGAGCGTCGACAGGTTACACACTTGGAAAGAACTCTTCTTATAGCTGCGTGAACACCAGGGATCCAATACTTGAGTCGCAGTTTGGACAGCATATGGTTGCGACCACTGTGACCCAAGTTCTGGTGGATATTTCTGAGAATAAGTTCTGCCACATGGAGGTCCTTAGACAGGATGGCAGGGTGTTTAACCTCTTCCGGCATCGCTGCTCTGCAGAGTCTTCCACCTACTCTGAGGACTCCATCCTGAAGTATGGGTTTGAGCTTGCAGAGATGACTAGTAGTCTTCACGCCATCGCCTTTCTGAAGCGCGGTGATCTGTTCTGGCGATATGTGTCCAACTGCTGTATCCAACTGCTCTTCAGCTGTAGTGGCGCTGACCACGGTGTTCCTTACCTCTGGGTCCTCCGTGGTTAGGTCCCCAGGGTTGTCTGGATTCTTTGGCCACTCCTCCATAGGTTTGGTGAGAAAGTCCGGCCCCTGTATCCAAGTCTCGTTGCGCAGGAATGACTCCACGTTCAGTCCCCTTGACGCGTGGTCAGCAGGGTTCTTTGTGGTATTCACATATCGCCACTGTCTTACTTCGGACAACTTCAAGATGGTCTCCACTCGATTTGCTACGAAGGTGCGGAATCTACTGGTTCTATTTCCGATGTATTTGAGCACAGTGCTGTCTAACCAAAACACAGACTCCTCGAGCTGAAGTTGCAGTTCTGATCTCAGAGTTCTGTCCATGCGCGCTGCCATGGTAGCTGCTGATAGCTCCATGCGTGGGATGGTAATCGGCTTGAGTGGAGCAACTCTGGCCTTTGCCATGACAAAGGCTCCATGAAGCTCGTTGTCATTGCTCTTCTGTAGCAAATAACTCACTGTTCCATAGCCCTCTTGACTAGCATCTGCAAAGTGATGCAGTTGGCTGAATGTTGTCTCGCCAAAGCCTTTAGGCTTGAAACACCGAGCCACTCCGAAGTCTTCCAACAGGTGAAGGTCGCTCACCCAGTTGGACCATTGTTGTGCTAGATGATCAGGAATGACATCGTCCCAACCTAGCTTCAGTCTACAGAGTTCTTGTAGAATCTTCTTTGCCATCAGGACCACCGGCGCTAGGATACCCAACGGATCATAGATTGAGCCAACTACAGAGAGAATGCCTCTTTTCGTGGATGGTCTGTCTTGTACGACGATCTTAAACTTGAAGTCGTCAGATTCGGTACACCATCGGACTCCCAACGCTCGCTCAAAAGGGAGCTTGTCCAGGTCCAAATCTAGGTCTCTAACTTCTTGGACGCGTTCTTCTGCAGGAATGGCTGACAGCACGGCCCGGCTGTTGCTCACCCATTTTGTGAGCCGAAATCCTCCCGAACTAAGGATAGCTCTCAAGTCGTGGTACAAGCTTCTTCCTCTGAGCTAACTGACTTGAGGCAGTCATCGACGTAGAAGTTGTGCAGCACGGTTTCGACCCCTTTGGCGCCGTACTGGTCTCTGCTGTCTTCTGCACACTTCCGAAGGGCAAAGCTGGCACAACTTGGAGACGAGGTGGCTCCAAATATGTGCACCGTCATCCTGTACTCCACCAATTCTTGGCTGGTGTCACCGGAAGGCCACCAGAGAAACCGGAGAAGGTCGGCATCCTCCATCGGCACCCTAACCTGGTGGAACATAGCTTCCACATCCGCCATGATAGCCACCTCCTCTTGTCTGAACCTGGTGATGACACCGAGCAGAGTACTAGTTAGATCCGGCCCCTGTAGCAGGTGGTTGTTCAATGTGGTACCCTGGAACGACGCTCCACAATCGAACACCACTCGGATCTTCTTCGTCTTAGTATGGTACACACCATGGTGTGGCAAGTACCAAACCTTCCCGTCGCTGCGGCTGAGCTCGTCCTTGGGAACCTTTACTGCGTAGCCTTTGGTTATCCAATCATCCACGAACACCGTGTAATCAGCTCGAAACTCAGGATTCCTCATGAACCTCCTCTTCAAGTTGAGAGCTCGCTGTTCAGCTACTCTTCTGTTGTTTGGCATCTTGACTGTGCTCTTTAGTGGTAGACTAATGCTGTAGTGTCCCTCTGTGAGCCTAGCAGACTGCGAGACCATCTCCAGAAACTGGATGTCATCCCTCGTTATCTCCAGTTTGTCGTCTTGACCCTCTGGAAAGTCATTCTTGAACTGTTGACTCCAAAGCTCATCCAGCGTTGCCACTGATAAGTGGTTGGATGTGACCTGTATGAGTCCACTTGTGGTTCCGTGGCCATGGTCTTCCCGGAGGGGACCGTTGAAAATCCAGCCCAGTTGTGTTTTCACCGCGTACGGCCCTTCATCTTGGCTGGATATAACCTGCCATGGTTCCATAGCCTTGGGTACGTTAGTCCCAATGAGAAGGCCTATCTCCGCTTGAATCTCCGGGATCCGTACTTGACTGAGATGGGGCCACTTATCCACCTCCTCTTGTAGTGGGATGTTCTGTTTACGTACTGGGATAGCCTTCTGAGAGAAGATGTTGGGCAGCTCCAGGAAGTCATTACTATCCAAGCTACAGATCTCTAAGCCGGATACCACTTGGCTGCTTATGATCCTCTCTCCCCCCATGGTCTTTAGCAGGATGTTTGTGTTCCTGCCTGTGAGGTTAAGTGCCGACATTAACTTCTCAGTGCAGAATGTGGCATTGCTGCCTGGGTCGAGGAAAGCGTAGGTAGCCAACACCTTGTTGCCCTTCTTAGCTTTGATCTGGACCGGAACGATCGCCAAGGTGGTCTCAGTGTTGCCGGCCCCAGTGGCTCTGCAGGTTCTCGTCTCTGCTTTGATGCATCCGCTGACCACCGAATGATCTTCGCCCCCATCCGATGGCTCGCTCTTGTGTACATCATCCGGTGACTCGCCCTCGTGCTTAGCTTCAATAGATGTAGCCTTGTTCTTCATATGCAAAACCGTAGGGTGTGTCAGCTGGCAGTCTTGGCAGCTTAGCCTTTCCTTGCAGTCCCTGCTTATATGTCCTTGTTTAAGACAGCCGAAGCACAGACCCTTATTCTTAAAAAAGTCTATCTTCTCCTTGTGAAGAGACCTCCTCATCTTCTCGCAGTGCTCCATGGCGTGCCGTTCTCCTTGACAGAAGATACAAGGTTTCGAAAAAGCACAGAGTATGTCCCTCTTGGCCCTTGTCTCTGTTGAGTTCCCTACCACTGTAGCAGCAGTGGTAAAGCTTCCTCGACCGCCACTCTTTCTGGTCGACCTCTCATCATTGTGAGCTCTAGCTTGGCTCCTGACTCCATCTGCTATGTTCCCGAACAGGGGATCCAAGGCTTCTTCAGCTTGCTTGTTTACAAAACCTGCGAGGTCATGAAACTTGGCTCTACGCTGCTCCTTATCCATGATACCATAGGCTTTGCCTCTCCACCGTTCCCTCAGCTTGTACGGAAGCTTGGCAATGATAGCACGCATGTTGGTTGCGCTGTCGAGCTCCTCCATGTACTCCCCGTCTGCCATAGCATTGAGGCATCCAGTGAGATAGAGGCCAAAGGAGCGAAGCGCCTCTCCATCGTCAGATTTAATAGTGGGCCAGTTCAGTGCCTTGTCGACGTATGCCACCGAGATCTGGTATCCGTTTCCAAAATGTTCTTTCAAGAGCCTCTTCGCCTCACGATAGCCACGTTCTGGTTCCATGTGAAGACAACTTCGTATCAGCTCTCTGGGTTGTCCATCCGTGTACTGCTCCATGAAGTACAGCCGGTCTCTATCACTATCTGTCTTGTCCTCCACTCCATGTTCGAAGGCCCTGATGAATAGCTTGTATTCCATAGGGTCTCCTCTGAACATCTGAATCTTCCGAGGAGGCAGAGTAGTGAGGTTTTGTTGTTTCACTAGGAACTCCATGATGGCCTTTGTGGACCCGATAGTCTCTTGTTCTAGCTGCTTAGCTCTAACAGGTGCACTGTGGTTGCTAATGCTAGCATGTTCCGTCTTCGGTAATACAGCATGAGAAAGAGTAGGCATAGCCTGCTCGAGAACTTCGAAGGGCTTAGCTGCCTCGATGTAAGAATTCATTCCATCCGCACTAGGGGCTCTATATGGGATGTGAAGACCCTCAAACTCGTCTATTAATTTTAGCTTAGCATCTGAGGCTGCTAAGGCAGTCTGTAACTCAAATTCTTCTCTCTGTGTCTTTAGCTGTATCATTATCTTAGCTTCCTGCTCCTCATACACTTGTTTTTGTTTCAGAGCAGATGCTTGGACTTGCAGGACAGCTCTCTCTAATAGCTCTCAGACGAGCTGTTGATGCAGATGACGATGCTTTAGAATGCACTGAGGATGACGCTCTAGACCCTTGCTTTCGTGAGACCACAACAGATACACTATCTGAAGGCTCCACCTCTTCATTTTGCTTCTTAGCCTCAGCAATACGCAGATGAACCTCTTTCATCCATGCTTCAGCCCTTTCGGCGAGGTGGAACATGTCAGCCTTGGGCGTGAACCATCCATCCTGGTCCTTATCCATCTCCTCATCTGATATCTCCTTAAGTGACACCTTAACAGAGGTGTTAAGCTCACAAAACTCTCCAAAGAGCTTATTGAAATTAACTATCAACGTTGTCTGGACAACTTGCAGATTACTATCATCTCCTTCTTGCATTAGCTGACCTATCTGGTTCATTTGACCAGTTAGCTGACCTAGCTTAGCCTTCCTCTGGTTCATCAAACGAGTCAGCCTTTCCTGAGCGGCCTTACTAACTGTAACTTACTAACTGTAACTTTAATCATTCTACCCTCAGCCGTCGAGGTGGGATCTGCTACCTGCATATTGACTTTATGAATATTGCAAGACAGTCCTAGACATTTATTGCAGGCTTGAATTCCTTCCACAAAATGACCACACTGGTCTTCACAGGTAGGCTAGCTACCGTACTCACGCGCGATGTCCATGACCATGTGCTGGTAGAATCTTAGCAATCTTCATTCTCTGATTAGCTTCAGCACTCACAGCAAAGTCCCGTTTTCCTTCCGTTTTCCTTCCTTCCTTCCAGAGGTCCAATACTTCGTGAATTAATCCTTCCTCCCTCGTGAGTGAATCCTTCCTCCAAACGAAACGAAGTTTTTTGACTAATGTGAGGGGGCGACGATGGACTGTTAGCTGCTACAGTTAGCTACTTGTGCGTGCTGCACTCCTTAGTTTAGAATACCAAAAATCCACAGGACTCCGATGTAAAAAGATATCAAAGGTTTTATTCCAATTTCCACAGGTAAGATCTCCTTTACATGAGCAAGATTGTGATTTCCTAAACTATGTTTTGCAACTACGACTACGGTCAAAAAACTATATGCTTCCAGTCTCAAATCCAATCACCGACACACTGCCTAGAACAATCTAGAAAGTTACCTTCAACGTAAAGAGGTCTGACGTTCTTAAAGAGACAGCAGCCCCAATATTTAACATGGGCTCTGAAGGCTAAACCAAAGGGGTTTCCTATGCTGATACAAATCATATATCAAAACATTGTTTCTACATTATACTTATTAACATTTCCAGTGTAGAATTTATCCAAAACTATAAATGCAAAATCATAAACCTCATCCAAAGTAATTGGCTCCTACAGAGAAGAAGCGAATACGCGTTCACGTGAATGGCACTAGTGACAGGAGACCCACAACACTATGGCTGCGTTCGTAAACTCGCTCTGGAATCTGATCAGCACTCATGGAATGCCTTTTGTCCAATCATGTCTTTATGACGTTGAACGCAGTGTGCGCTCTGGCGCTCTGAGCGAATTTACGAACTATGACGATAACGAACTACGAGAGACTGAAATAGCGAGAATGAGGCGCGGCATCGCTTTGCTTGCTATTTTTTTTTACTATTCAGATCGGAAGGAGGAATTCATGTTTGCAGATATTAATACATATTGATTTCTTTTTTTGTTTTGACTTGTCCATCGGACAACTGCAGGAGGAAGTCCACTTGTCCGAACATAAAATGTACTTGTCCCGGACAAGCGGACAAGCCTTAATGTCGAGCCCTGCGATCCTATATCTATCATCTATCTATCATCCTACATCTATCATCTATCTATCATCCTATATCTATCATCTATCTATCATCCTATATCTATCATCTATCTATCATCTATCTATCATCCTATATCTATCATCTATCATCCTATATCTATCATCTATCTATCATCCTATATCTATCATCTATCTATCATCCTATATATATCATCTATCTATCATCCTATATCTACCATCTATCTATCATCCTATATCTATCATCTATCTATCATCCTATATCTATCATCTATCTATCATCCTATATATATCATCTATCTATCAGATATATATCATCTATCTATCATCCTATATCTACCATCTATCTATCATCCTATATCTATCATCTATCTATCATCCTATATCTATCATCTATCTATCATCCTATATATATATCATCTATCTATCATCTATCTATCATCCTGTATCTATCATCATATCTATCATCCTATATCTATCATCTATCTATCATTCTGTATCTATCATCTATCTCTCATCCTATATCTATCATCTATCTATCATCCTATATCTATTATCTATCTATCATCCTATATCTATCATCTATCATCCTATATCTATCATCTATCTATCATCCTGTATCTATCATCTATCTCTCATCCTATATCTATCATCTATCTATCATCTATCTATCATCATATCTATCATCATATCTATCATCCTATATCTATCATCTATCTATCATCCTATATATATCATCTATCATCCTATATCTATCATCTATCTATCATCTATCTAACATATATCTATCATCTATCTATCATCTATCTATCATCCTATATCTATCATCTATATATCATCCTATATCTATCATCTATCTATCATCCTATATCTATCATCTATCTATCATCCTATATCTATCATCTATCTATCATCCTATATCTATCATCTATCTATCATCCTATATCTATCATCTATCATCCTATATCTATCATCTATCTATCATCCTATATCTATCATCTATCTATCATCCTATATCTATCATCTATCATCCTATATCTATCATCTATCTATCATCCTATATCTATCATCTATCTATCATCCTATATATATATAATCTATCTATCATCCTATATATATCATCTATCTATCATCTATCTATCATCCTGTATCTATCATCATATCTATCATCCTATATCTATCATCTATCTATCGTTCTGTATCTATCATCTATCTCTCATCCTATATCTATCATCTATCTATCATCATATCTATCATCATATCTATCATCCTATATCTATTATCTATCTATCATCCTATATCTATCATCTATCTATCATCCTGTATCTATCATCTATCTCTCATCCTATATCTATCATCTATCTATCATCTATCTATCATCATATCTATCATCATATCTATCATCCTATATCTATCATCTATCTATCATCCTATATCTATCATCTATCATCCTATATCTATCATCTATCTATCATCTATCTAACATATATCTATCATCTATCTATCATCATCTATCTATCATCCTATATCTATCATCCTATATCTATCATCTATCTATCATCCTATATCTATCATCTATCTATCATCCTGTATCTATCATCTATCTATCATCCTATATCTATCATATATCTATCATCCTATATCTATCATCTATCTATCATCCTATATCTATCATCTATCTATCATCCTATATTTATCATCTATCTATCATCCTATATCTATCATCATATCTATCATCTATCTATCATCCTGTATCTATCATCCTATATCCAACGTGTCTGTTCTGGCAACAGTTCTTGAAAACCTTGAAAATCTTCCCAGGGCTCAATTATAAGTTCGGTCATTTTGACACTATATATATATAATAATAATAATAATTCATTAGATTTATATAGCGCTTTTCCGAGGCTCAAAGACGCTGATATATATACTGATGATAAAGGGAAGACTGTTGACTGCAAATCTCCATCTGTATGCTGATGACACAGTTATTTATTCTAGTGCTGAGTCTAATATTGAGCAGGCTTTTTAAGATTGACATTTGTTTTTTGAATGTGCTGGATAAACTTGCCTTGCCTTTTGATGCTGTTGGGGGTTCCCTCCTGTAAGTACCTTGGGATTTGGGTAGATGAAAAGCTTTAAACATTTTAAACAGCACATTGAAAACTTGATGAAGAAACTGAAGTTGAAGTCAGTTAAAAGCACGTTTTGTCCAATGAATGAATGAAAGAGTGAACACTGGGTGCCGGAAGTAGGGGATTGGGAGGCAGCGATGGTTTGGCAGTGGAGAGGGAGTCCTTACAAGCTGGGGGTCAAGACAATCTTTAAGACAAGCAGGAATACCCTACACCCCAAAATCTGCCCCCCCCTCTCTCCTTTGCTGTCCCCTCTCTTCTTCCCCTCTCTCTCCTCTCCCCTCTCTCCTCTCTCCTCTCCCCTCTCTTCTTCCCCTCTCTCTCCTCTCCCCTCTCTCCTCTCTCCTCTCCCCTCTGTCCCCTGACTCCAACCCCACCCCTCTCTCTCCTCTCTCCTCTCCCCTCTCTCCTCTCTCCTCTCCCCTCTCCCCTCTGTCCCCCGACTCCAACCCCACCCCTCTCTCTCCTCTCCCCTCTCCCCTCTCTCCTCTCTCCTCTCCTCTCTCTCCTCTCCCCTCTGTCCCCCCGACTCCAACCCCACCCCTCTCTCTCCTCTCTCCTCTCCCCTCTCTCCTCTCCCCTCTCTCCTCTCTCCTCTCTCCTCTCCCCTCTCTCCTCTCTCCTCTCCCCTCTCTCCTCTCCCCTCTGTCCCCTCGACTCTAACCCCGCCCCGCTCTCTCCTCTCTCCTCTCCCCTCTCTCCTCTCCCCTCTCTCCTCTCTCCTCTCCCCTCTGTCCCCCCGACTCCAACTCTGACTCCACCCCACTCTCTCCTCTCTCCTCTTCCCTCAGCCTACAGCTGGTTGTGTTTGGTTGGGGGAGGGGGCAGAGGTGGGGTTGGGGGGGTTGGGGGGAGAAGCAGGAGGCACAGCTGGTCTGACCGGCCTCCCAAACCAGCTGCTACCACAAAGGAGGAACCACCCTGGACCGGCCTGACTACACATCTCTGTTTCTCTCTAGGCCAACGCCACGGCAACACAATGTTACTGGGAAAAAGTTTAACAAACCAGACAACTATAATGTGACAGGGTCTGGTGGGAAAGTCCCCAAGTCTCAATGATTCTTAAACTTACAGAAGCCAAACCATTTCGATTTCAAAACTAAATATAGGTGTTCAATGTTGACCGAGTCATCATTAATGATCGACATTTTCGTGGACAGAAGTCAAAGTAATATCCCTATTTTTGGGATGGAAGATTAAGATGGTAGAGAAATGTATTTTTGACTTAATTTCGCCCCAAAAATACGAATATAACTCTTTCTTTTAGCACCAGTTCAATATGCTCTGATGAATTTACAAATTCTTTTTAACACAGAACAGCCCTCTTCTCTCTCTCTTCTATTTCTCCCCCTTCTCTTCTTCCATTGTGTCCCCATAGACCCCCATAGCCCCAGCTGTTACCCCCCCAACCCCCGCAACTGTATAAACCTGTCTCCATACACACACACACACACACACACCTCCTCTGAGACAGTAGTTTGATCAGACACCAACACTGCCTCAGCGTTTGACTCTGTGCCTCTGAGGCCTACTGGTGAAGCCTGGGTCTGTAGTAATCCACCGGCGGGCTTCAAGGGCCTCGAGGGTGGGCCGCCGCTTCCCCTGCTCCCTGCCACATCCTCCCCTCCTCCTTTCTCCCAATCCCCATTGTTCCATTTATAACAAGTTGCACGTGCCGCCTCCTATTCACAATAATGGTGTGTGTGTGTGTGGGGGGGGGGGGGGGTGAGGGTGTCTTTGTGCAGCACACGTTCTCGTTTGATAGACACACGTGCTGACAAAAGAGAATGGGGGGCAGGGGGGGCAGGGGGCACACCTCTGGCCAATATTTGCATAGTTACGATTAGAAGACGAGACGCGCCATCTGTGGTGCCTGCCTCTAATCTGTGCTGTCCACAGTCGTCGTCGTCGTCGTCTCGTCCCTCCAGAGTCCCCCCCCCCATCCCTCCACAGTCCCCCCCCCATCCCTCCACAGTCCCCCCCCCATCCCTCCACAGTCCCCCCCCCCATCCCTCCTAAAAACAAAACATTTGCTTTTGTCCCGACCACACTTCCTGAGGAGCACGCTGTCCATTGGTGCTCTGTCACCTCCTCTCACGGGGTCTTAACACTAGAACAGCCGTGTCTATGTTACCTACTATAAGAGCCGCCTCGGGGGTCAAATGACCATAGTCTTTACAATGGCAAGCTGCTACTTACAGACAACGACCACTAGTTGGCGCGTCTTGTAAATTAGCCTGCCCCCTACACAGAAAAACTGCTAAATAGCTTCATACTAGCTTATCCTGATGTGATCTTGAAAATGTAAGGATACTGGGTGGTAGAACGCACATATCTAGGAAAAGTCATGAAAGGAGGGTCCTGAAAATTTTACTCACAGGGTCAAATGACCCCACCCACGGCTCTTCTAGTTTAAAGTGAAGTGTAGAAACACGAGTTGTCGTCCTCATCACTGGTTCCGCATCCCCCAATTATTCACCCTATTCTTGGAAGTTTGCAATTGTCCTCTTTTATTTATTTTATTTTATTTAACCAGGTAAGACAATTAAGAACAGATTCTTATTTACAATGCCGACCTGGCAAAAGGCTGTGCCTTTTCAGGGGGTTGGGGTTAGTAGGGGGTAAAAGAAATACAAAAGTTAAAACACATTAAACATGACAAGACAAAACAGAGCAGAGAACAGGAACAGTTACAAGCCGAGGACAAACCAGACCAACAAACAAACAACAGCAGGTGAACAGGGGACAGGGGACAGGGGACCAGGGACAGGGGACAGGGGACAGGGGACAGGGGACGGGGGACGGGTCCTAGTTTAGAAGCAACTGCACGTGTCGTTAAAAGTGTCCATGAGTTAGTTCTTGAGGGCTGATTTGGTGGTTTTGAGTTTGACCAGTTTTAAGTTTTTTTATCGTCCACATGGATATAAAGGAGAGGACAGGATTGGTGTGTGACTGGGATTAAAGGAGTGCACCATACAGTATCTCTCTCTTCATTTTACGTCCAGGTTGGAGTCCATGAGTCCACACTGCAGGGGACAGGGTGGCCAATCAGGACGCAGCATATGGGTCTGAGTTGTTCACCACCACCAACCCCGCGTCGGGACTTCCTTCAGGGCCAGTGTACGCTGACGTCCTCAAGAAACCTCTCCTCTCTCTCCTCCTCTTCCTCTCTCTCTCTCTCTCTCTCCTCCTCCTCTCTCTCTCTCTCCTCCTCCTCTCTCCTCTCTCTCTCTCCTCCTCTTCCTCCTCTCTCTCTCCTCCTCTCTCCTCTCTCTCTCTCCTCCTCTCTCTCTCTCTCTCTCCTCCTCCTCTCCTCTGAACTGAAAGTGCCTTTTGTTGCTACCGTGCACTCTCTCTCTCTCTCTCTCTCTCTCCTCCTCTCTCTCTCTCTCTCTCTCTCTCTCTCTCTCTCTCTCTCTCTCTCTCTCCTCTCTCTCTCTCCCGGCTCTTGACGCATTGTTTTATAGCAACTAGACTAAACACTGGTTATATGTCTCACTGGAAAGCTGCTAGGATTGGCAGACACACATGCTCCCCTCCCCTCTGTGCCTCGGTTCTACGGCTAGCGTACGATATGCACTGCTGCAGCACACAGTAACACTACCCTGCCCTGGCCCAGGACATGCTCTTTAGCTGTGTTTAGTCTGTTCTAGTCAGGCCGCTTCTTCAATGTTACTGCTCAAAGGGTTAGTCACCTTCCTGGTGGTATGGACGTTTTCTGGCTTTTTTTGGTAATTGTTTATATATTGTAGATAGATAGATAGATAGATAGATAGATAGATAGATAGATAGATAGATAGATAGATAGATAGATAGATAGATAGATAGATAGATAGATAGATAGATAGATAGATAGATAGATAGATAGATAGATAGATAGATAGATACATAGATAGATAGATAGATAGATAGATAGATAGATCTTTATTTAGTCAGGACAGTGCACATTAATGAACAGTCACTTATGGTGCTTTTCCATTGACCGGCACGGCTCGGCACGGCTCGCCTCGGCATGCTTTTGAAAAGTTCCATATAGGAATCGTTCTCCACTATACAGGAACGACCCGGGACTGTAGGAGGAGTTACGTGTCATAAGATTCCCCCCGCTATACAGATCAGCGGGGGGAAATGCGATAAGAATTATGTCAAATTGCAGCACTATCGTGCACAGATCAGCCTTACAACATGTAACGTTAAGTGCCTGTTACTTGCCGCTTTCAGTTCTAGTAGACTAGTTTAGATCTCGCAACCAGGGAAATGCCGACATGTGTTAAAGCCCCGATTCTATTTTTATTTCTCCTGACACCTTGAGCACTGTGCTTTTTTTTTTGGGTGAACTACCGTAATAAGCCTAAAAAAGTTCAACTGTTCAAAAAGTGCAACTTCTCTGCTTTCAGAAACTGTTTGAATTTTTTAGATTGGGCATATAGTTCATGAATTACGATAGTTTGAAGGAACGCTGTAAAATCCTGTCGGCGCCGACAGCTCCGGTTTCGGAGCAAGACGCAAATCTATCGGCATTAGTCAAATACATGCTCACATCCAGTCAGTCCAGACTCCATCAAAAATGGCACATCCATCAATAATATTACATAATAACAACGGCTCTGATTAGATTGCTTAGATTGTTTAATACATCAACGGGGGGAAAAGCGAGATGAACTCGCGAGTATCATGCTTCCTCCATTGAACGGAAAGTCCTATCTATTCCATTCAAAGTGTTTTAGCCTTCCCCCTTTCCACTGGTAATAAGGAATTGGCAAGAATAGATCGATATAAATAGATCAACACAATGCAGCACTATCATGCACAGATCAGCCTTAAAACATGTAACGTTAGATATATAACGGAGCGATGTATTTCTACGGAAAGGCTGACTGACGCGGGGCTCATACAATCTCCGCGTTTGTTATAGATACGAGTGCTCCGGTGTCTTGCTGGTAGTCAAATATATTTATTTAGATATACAGCATATGGATGTTACGTGCCTGTTACCTGCCGCTTTCAGTTCTAGTAGTTTAGATCTCGCAACCAGGGAAACGCCGACATGTGTTAAAGGGAGCAAGACGCGAATTGATAAAATGACATAAGGGATGGAAAGGGGTTTTAGAAGAGGGATGATGAAGCGCGCTGGACTGAGGAACAGCATAGGCACAGGACATCGCCATAATAGCGATTTTTTTTGTTATGTTTGTTGTAAATAAAAGTTCAATGATGCATTGAAATTACATTAAACTAAGATAATACGATGGTTATCATGATTTTTCTAATCTTTATTAATAAGTTATTACAGAACAGTAAGTGACATTTTCCGAGAGCGAAATCTGTTGTGGTATTTAAAAATGGCGGTTAGCGAAGAAATCTATGAACATGGGATGACTATTTCCATTGACCAATCAACGGTGTGCAGCGTCACACGTCACACGCAGCCTGGCAAAAAAAGTACCTTTGGTACCTTTCACTACCCATCCCGAACAAGAACTAAAACCGGCACGGGTACCAGAAATGGCATGGGTACTTTTGGCAGTGGAGAAAGGCTAAAGACCAGGGCCTGGAAAAGCGCCATTATGAATGAATGAATGAATGAATGAATGGACTTTATTGTCATTGCTACAGTACAGGTACCAAACAACGACATTTAGGAGGGGTGGCTCCCCTGGTGTTAGGAAAGGGAAAATTCACAAGAAGGGAAGGAGCTGGTTTACATAAATAAAGGCTATGTACACAATCCACTGTACTATACTGTACAGATAGACGACTAGGGTTGTCATATTGCACAATAGTATTGTTTCACGTTATTTAAAGTGTCACAGTTTGCAGGCTTGTATATAGAGTATGGTGACAGTAAATATGCCGGATTTAGCTGTGAGCTAATTTGCATCCGTAGTCCTCATGACCTAAAATCGTACAATAGATTAAAAAACAACAAGAATAATGGACAACATCACAACAGAATACAAGAGGACATAAAACATTGAGTATGTGACCATAGAGACATACATTGGTGCAGTAGAAAATAAAGAACACAGGTTAAAAGTGCAAAATAAGACAGAAAATAAGGTAGTGCGATGGTACTGAGGGAGAGGTAGCTGGACAGTCTGTAGTGCAACAAGGGGGAGGCCAGGAGAGAGTTATGGTGGTTAGGGTTACAGTGTTGGTTTGTTTTTAGCCATTTCTTAAGGTTTGCTTTAAAGGTTGCTTTAAAGGTTTGCTTTAAACTCCCCCCCCCGGCAGCTGCACCCCCCCCCCCCCCACCATTAGCATGACAAAGTGGTGCGGCTGTCCACCACCACACCAGGGACGCTGCTAGCTGTCATGGAGGCCATCTGGGGTTCTCTTCTCTTCTCTACCCCTCTCTTCTTCTCCTCCTCCTCTCCTTATCTCTTCTTCTCTCCTCTACCCCTCTCTTCTTCTCCTCCTCCTCCTCCTCTCCTTATCTCTTCTCTCCTCTACCCCTCTCTTCTCCTCCTCCTCCTCTCCTTATCTCTTCTTCTCTCCTCTACCCCTCTCTTCTCCTCCTCCTCCTCCTCTCCTTATCTCTTCTCTTCTCTACCCCTCTCTCCTCCTAATTTAATTAATTAATTAATTTTGCCATTTAGCAGACGCCTTTATCCAAAGCGACTTACAATTACGAATTACAGGGACATTCCCCCTGGAGTAACTGAGGGCTAAGTGCCTTACTCAAGGGCACACTAGTAGTGGTGTGGTTTCAGGCGGGATTCGAACTCACAACCTTCCGATCACAAGTCCAACTCACTATCCACTAGACCACCACTACCACCTCCTCCTCCTCCTCCTCTCCTTATCTCTTCTTCTCTCCTCTTCTCTACCCCTCTCTTCTTCTCCTCCTCTCCTTATCTCTTCTTCTCTCCTCTTCTCTACCCCTCTCTTCTTCTCCTCCTCTCCTTATCTCTTCTCTCCTCTGCCCCTCTCTTCTCTTCTCTACCCCTCTCTTCTCTTCTCTACCCCTCTCTTCTCCTCCTCCTCCTCTCCTTATCTCTTCTCTCCTCTACCCCTCTCTTCTCCTCCTCCTCTCCTCTCCTCCTCTCTTCTCCTCTCCTCTTCTCTACCTCTCTCTTCTCCTCCTCCTCCACTCCTTATCTCTTCTTCTCTCCTCTTCTCTACCCCTCTCTTCTCCTCCTTCTCCTCTCCTTATCTCTTCTTCTCTTCTCTTCTCTACCCCTCTCTTCTCCTCCTCCTCCTCTCCTCCTCTTCTCTACCTCTCTCTTCTCCTCCTCCTCCACTCCTTATCTCTTCTCCTCTCCTCTTCTCTACCCCTCTCTTCTCCTCCTCCTCTCCTTATCTCTTCTTCTCTACCTCTCTCTTCTCCTCCTCCTCCTCTCCTTATCTCTTCTTCTCTCCTCTTCTCTACCCCTCTCTTCTCCTCCTCCTCCACTCCTTATCTCTTCTTCTCTCTCTTCTCTACCCCTCTCTTCTCTTCTCCTCCTCCACTCCTTATCTCTTCTTCTCTACCCCTCTCTTCTCCTCCTCCTCCTCTCCTCCTCTCTTCTCCTCTCCTCTTCTCTACCCCTCTCTTCTCCTCCTCCTCCTCTCCTCCTCTCTTCTTCTCTTCTCTTCTCTACCTCTCCTCACTTCTCCTCCTCTCCAAAGGCAAAGGCAGGGTGTGTCAAACCACCACTACTGTCAGTAATGTACACAATCAGATTAGAGGCTTCGGTTCAACATCATACCATTGTTGTTATTCCAACTACAGTAAGTAGTCAAGTCAAGGTATCTGGGAAGAGTTCTAGTGTGGTGTCGTTTTTGACTAAGAAGAGTGTACCTCTGGTTGTCTAAAGTGTCCTCCTCTCCTTGTCTCCTCCTTTCCTCCATCTTACTCCTCCCCTCCTTCTCTCCTTCTTTCTCCTCCCCCCTACTCTCCTTCTTTCTCCTCCCCCCTTCTCTCCTTCTTTCTACTCCCCCCTTCTCTCCTTCTTTCTCCTCCCCCCTACTCTCCTTCTTTCTCCTCCCCCCTACTCTCCTTCTTTCTCCTCCCCCCTACTCTCCTTCTTTCTCCTCCCCCCTACTCTCCTTCTTTCTCCTCCCCCCTTCTCTCCTTCTTTCTCCTCCCCCCTTCTCTCCTTCTTTCTCCTCCCCCCTACTCTCCTTCTTTCTCCTCCCCCCTTCTCTCCTTCTTTCTCCTCCCCCCTACTCTCCTTCTTTCTCCTCCCCCCTTCTCTCCTTCTTTCTCCTCCCCCCTACTCTCCTTCTTTCTCCTCCCCCCTACTCTCCTTCTTTCTCCTTCCCCCTACTCTCCTTCTTTCTCCTCCCCCCTACTCTCCTTCTTTCTCCTCCCCCCTACTCTCCTTCTTTCTCCTCCCCCCTACTCTCCTTCTTTCTCCTCCCCCCTACTCTCCTTCTTTCTCCTCCCCCCTACTCTCCTTCTTTCTCCTCCCCCCTTCTCTCCTTCTTTCTACTCCCCCCTACTGTCCTTCTTTCTACTCCCCCCTACTCTCCTTCTTTCTCCTCCCCCTTACTCTCCTTCTTTCTCCTCCCCCCTACTCTCCTTCTTTCTCCTCCCCCCTACTCTCCTTCTTTCTCCTCCCCCCTACTCTCCTTCTTTCTCCTCCCCCCTACTCTCCTTCTTTCTCCTCCCCCCTACTCTCCTTCTTTCTCCTCCCCCCTACTCTCCTTCTTTCTACTCCCCCCTACTGTCCTTCTTTCTCCTCCCCCCTACTCTCCTTCTTTCTCCTCCCCCCTTCTCTCCTTCTTTCTCCTCCCCCCTTCTCTCCTTCTTTCTCCTCCCCCCTTCTCTCCTTCTTTCTCCTCCCCCCTACTCTCCTTCTTTCTCCTCCCCCCTACTCTCCTTCTTTCTCCTCCCCCCTACTGTCCTTCTTTCTCCTCCCCCCTACTCTCCTTCTTTCTCCTCCCCCCTACTCTCCTTCTTTCTCCTCCCCCCTACTCTCCTTCTTTCTACTCCCCCCTTCTCTCCTTCTTTCTCCTCCCCCCTACTCTCCTTCTTTCTCCTCCCCCCTTCTCTCCTTCTTTCTCCTCCCCCCTACTCTCCTTCTTTCTCCTCCCCCCTACTCTCCTTCTTTCTCCTCCCCCCTTCTCTCCTTCTTTCTACTCCCCCCTTCTCTTCTTCTCTCTACTCCCCCTCCTTCTCTCCTTCTTTCTCCTCCCCCCTTCTCTCCTTCTTTCTACTCCCGCTTCTCTTCTTCTTTCTACTCCCCCCTTCTCTCCTTCTCTCTACTCCCCTCCTTCTCTCCTTCTTTCTACTCCCCCTCCTTCTCTCCTTCTCTCTACTCCCCCTCCTTCTCTCCTTCTTTCTCCTCCCCCCTACTCTCCTTCTTTCTCCTCCCCCCTTCTCTCCTTCTTTCTACTCCCGCTTCTCTTCTTCTTTCTACTCCCCCCTTCTCTCCTTCTCTCTACTCCCCCTCCTTCTCTCCTTCGTTCTACTCCCCCTCCTTCTCTCCTTCTCTCTACTCCCCCTCCTTCTCTCCTTCTTTCTACTCCCCCCTTCCCTTCTTCTCTCTACTCCCCCCTTCTCTCCTTCTCTCTACTCCCCCCTCTGTGTCTTCCTCTCCATGTCTCCTCCTTTCCTCCATCTGAAACGATAAGAAACCAGATTCCTGTCGGGCGTCCTCCATAATTAAAGCAGTATTATTGCCTTCACCTATCCTGTGTTTTCAGATAAGAGAAGATGAGGGTGAGGAGGGGAGGGCAGGAACCCCCCTCAGACTATTGAGATGTACCTTAGAGGGCTGGGTTGATGGGGAAGGTGGGAGGGAGAGATGGATGGATGGATGGATGGATGGAGAGAGAGAGAGGGGGTGCCAATCAAATGAAGTCAAACGTGAAGCTTGTTTAGGAGGAAATTGGAAGCTGAATGGACTTGAAAAAAAACATTCTCTTCCTCTCACAATTCATGCAGTATGTGGCTATCCCTTCCCCTCTTCTGAC
>NC_137674.1:85660226-85678239 GCF_963989245.1 Nansenia antarctica
TCCTGGCTCTAATGATTTTATCCTAAACCCAGAGACGATATGATGATATGAGATCATTGGTCTGATGTTCTGATCTCTGTTTCTGAGTATGGGATGTCCTTGCTGTATTAACGTCCTGTGACTTGGCAGTGGTGCGGGAAAAGCGGTTTTGAAACCAGATTTATTTGTGACCAGAAAATTACAGGCCTGACACCACTGCTACAATAACACTGTTAAATCCTTCTGAAACGCCTCTGCAGTTTACCTTGACAGAGGAACATTTATGGCCCTCGATGAATAAATGTGTTTTTCTGCATACAAACAGACTGAAAAGACCTTTTTAAATTATTTTATTTTATTATTTTTTAAACATTTTTATATAGACACATCCAGTACGTCAATATTAAAAAGTATGGTTTTTGCAAAAATTAGATTAGGCTACATGCAAAAACGCAATTGCATGTGTGTGTTTTATTTAGCGCACTTTAGAAATGAAGGATAAGAACAAGGTGAATAGGTGAGAGAAGAAGAAACCGTACGTACTAAAATGGAAAATTAACTAAATAAATGAAATTAGTTTCAGTATTTTTTTGTTGGGTATGTCTGTCTGCGTTTTTGGGTCTCTTTGTCTCTTTGGGAAACTGAACCTGTGTCCTTCTGATGATGACGATGATAAGATGTCTTTCTTCTCACTGCTAATTACCAAAATATGGTATGATGTGTGTGAGTTCAACTGCAGGCCAGGAGCTGTGGGACTGTGGGATATAGACGGCACGTTTCAAGCAGTTAGACATTGTTATGGTTTATGTTTCAGAGCCCAAGAGACACTGAAACATCTGTCTGGCTGAAACACTCACAACCATTCTTCCAAAAAAGACCGATATGGTAGTGATATGATAGTGATATGGTAGTGATATGGTTGTGATATGGTAATACATCAAATGATACTTTCTGGTAGTTACAGTAATTCTTTACCTTGTACTAATGGTACATAGTAGTGTTTGTGTCAATGAATCTTAATGTGGTTAAAGTATTATTGACATGCAATTATTTGGTAGTTACTATTTTTTCTCTACTACTCTCTACTATGACAAATACTAAGTAAAATGCAGGCCATAGAATAAAGCATGACTGCTCTGGTAAATGGACTGACTTATATAACACCTTATTCCAAAGCGCTTTACAACGGCCTCTCATTCACCCATTCACACACACACATTCACACACCAATGGCGACAAGCTACCATGCAAGGCGACGGCCCGCTTATTGGGAGCAATTTGGGGTTCAGTGTCTTGCCCAAGGACACCTCGACATGTGTCCAGCCGGGGCTCAAACCACCGATCTGCCGACCTTGCGATCATTAGACACCGGCTCTACCTCCTGAGCCACAGCCTCTACCTCCACCAGCCTCTACCTCCTGAGCCACAGCCTCTACCTCCTGAGCCACAGCCTCTACCTCCTGAGACACAGGCTCTACCTCCTGAGCCACAGCCTCTACCTTCTGAGACACAGCCTCTACCTCCTGAGACACAGCCTCTACCTCCTGAGACACAGCCTCTACCTCCTGAGACACAGCCTCTACCTCCACCAGCCTCTACCTCCTGAGACACAGCCTCTACCTCCTGAGCCACAGCCTCTACCTCCTGAGACACCGCCTCTACCTCCTGAGACACAGCCTCCCTCTGATCTCTTCCTCCTTCCTTCCTTCCTTCCTCCCTCGTCCCACCTGTAGTTCTGACCCCGGCAGCTCGTTATGGTAACAGCCCGGCCCGGGGGCTGTAATTGAATTTGGGTCGACCTGCTCAGCGGTCTTCCCAGAAGCCCCCTGCTGCGACCCTAATTGCATTATGGGAACAGGAAGGGACGAGCGCGGTAGCCTGGTTAAAGCTCATTATGTCAGCAGCCATGCTGAGGTTGTTTACATTCATGATACCAAAGAGACAAAGTCAACAGAGGAGATGAGAGTCTGTGTGTTTCTGTTGTGAGCCCCCCTCCCCCCTGTAACCCGTCCTTGGCCCATCCAGGCCACTGTTGTTGACCAGGGCCAATGGAGGGAGGAGAGAGTAGACGGATGGGATGAGGAGGGGGATGGAGGAGGGAGGAAGGTCAGAGTTGAACCCAGAGTTAGAGACGGACCCCCCCCATAATTTCTATGCTGCGACTCCTGATAAATGCGAGGCGCCGTAGCTATTAGCATGCAGTAAAGATACTACAGAGCATGCTGATATCTGGAGCCACTGACGATAATCTCATGGACTCATGGGATAGCAAGGGATGAGGGAGCTGAGGTGGAGAGGGTCAGGAGCTTCAGGTTCCTTGGTGTACACTAAGGACGTCACTGACAAGCTGAAACGTTCCAGACTCATCAAGACAGCGCTGCCAGGGTCTCTTCTTCCTCACACTGTTGAGGAAACTTCGTGGCGTTAGAAGGTTCTATCTCCATTTTTGTCAAAATTGAGTTTTTTACATAATCTGATCCATTAGGTGTTTATTAATGCCTGTGTGGTGTTATTTTTAAAATGTTGACATTTTTGAGTTAGTACCGTAATTCATAAAATACAAAGGTTCCATCTCACAAAACATAATGGAATGTAAAAAATGTGACGCTCAATATCTCTGAACTTCCCTAAACGGAGATAGAACCTTATAATTCTAAACGGAGATAGAACCTTATAATTCTAAACGGAGATAGAACCTTATAATTCTAAACGGAGATAGAACCTTATGATTCTAAGCTCACGACTTGGCACGGCACCTAAGACCTTCATCAGCTAGTCTAGTCTAGGTGCACCACTGAAAGGGGTGGCTGTGGTTCAGGAGGTAGAGCCGACGTCTAATGATCGCAAAGTTGACAGACCAGCGGTTCGAGGCCCGGCTGGCCACATGTCGATGTGTCCTTTGGCAAGACACTGAACCCCAAAATTGCTCCCAACATTGCTAACAATGTAAAGTAGTGTTATAGTTAACTGGTAGCAGTAAGGATTACTCATCCAATCCGTTGCGTTGTTGCAGTGTTTCGGCCTGACTAGCGAGTTTGTTGTGTTGTGATTCTCAACGACGTTGAAACGTAGTTCCGTGTTTCGAAAGAAAAGTCTGAACATTTTAATCGGTTGTACATAACTGAATTTTGCACTGCCCCACTACCCTTATATTGTTAATGTCATAATCTATTGCTACTTCAATATTTGTGTTTTATTTATATTGTACGATTTAGTTAGGGTGTATTTAAGCATTTATTGTATATTGTGTATTCAGCAACATTGTTGAGGCCCTGTGTGAACCAAGCTTCTAATGGCTTTGATCACAGAGTATGTGACAATAAAGAACTTTAATCACACTTAAATAGAATGTCGTGAGCTTAGAATGATAAGGTTCTATCTCCGTTTAGGGCAGTTCAGAGATATTGAGCGTCAAAGTTTTTATATTCCATTGTGTTTTGTGAGATGGAACCTTTGTATTTTATTAATTACTAACTAAAAAATGTCAACATTTTAAAAATAACACCACACAGGCATTAATAAACACCTAATGGATCAGATTATGTAAAAAACTGAATTTTGACCAAAAATTTAGATAGAACCTTATCATTCTAACGTCACAATGTGACAATAAAGAACTTTAATCACACTTAAATAGAATGTGCATTCATATGCAGAGCAGCATGAGAAACTACTTCCATTAGGGGCCACTGCTAACGGGTGGTTTGTGTCAGTGTGCCTGTATGAGTGACTTTGAAGTATTGGTTATTTAATTGGTTAATTAATTAATGTTTGACATTGATGTTGATGAGGGTTGAGGAAAGAGTGTCTGGATCTCCATGGATGCTGAACGGCAAGACGTGATGGAGAGAGAGAGAGAGATATTGTAGAGTGGTAGAATGTGTGTGTGTGTGTGTGTGTGTGTGTGTGTGTGTGTGTTTGTGTGTGTGTGTGTGTGTGTGTGTGTATGTGTGTGTGTGTGTGTGTGTGTGTGTGTGTGTGTGTGTGTGATGGCTTGGCTAGGAGGAATATCTATATATATAATTTGTTGGCACCATAAGAAAATGGTTAGTGTAGTGGTGGTGGTGTGAAAGACCAAAGTGTGTGAGGAGGTGGAGTAAAAAAAGGTGCTGCTTGTTCCATTTGACCTTGGCAGGGTTTATATGTCAGAGCTGGTGTTGTGGCTGGTAAGAGGTGTCTGTTCCCAAGCAGAAGAACTTTCCAGGTGCTGGTAGACTGAACCAGTCAGGCCCAGCCAACTTCAACCACCGGTGGTGGGTTGTGACGATACAGGCAGGACACTACATTGTCCTACATGTTTGTCATTCAGCAGACGCCTTATTCCAAAGTGACTTAACAATCAATACATTTGACTAAGCAAGTGAATCATCAATCCACCAGTCGTAGCAGGACTTCCTGCCACAGTGGTGGACTCAGGCTGTCACACACACACTATACACACACACGCACACATGCACACCCCCTCCCCCCCACCACACATAAACACACACACTCCTACTCACACATAAGAATTCACACCTAGGTAACACAAGCTCACATACTGACTCTGCAGTCAGCACACAGAGACACACAGACAAAGATACACACACAGATACACACACAGCTAACCCCTTCCTATACTATGCATGTGCCACATACTGTATGTACTGCAGCTACGTAGTGTCAGCACTTTCCCGTTTTTCCCATATTTGTCAGCGTCTTTGAGCCTCGGAAAAGCGCTATATAAATATAATGAATTATTATTATTACTGAGGCATTTCGAAGACAGCGCCTCAGCCAACTTTGTACCCGGAAACACGTCACGACTTAACAACCGAATTGGTGCAGTTTAGCCAGGACACTTTAGCTCCAGTCCTCCCCGGGACAGATGATGTTCAGTAAAGCAGCAGTACTTCCTACTTGCCCTGATCTGTGCTGTCCTCTCGGCTTAACACTAGGACAGCCGTGCCTGTTTTACCTACTATTAGAGCCGCCTCGGGGGTCAAATGACCATAGTCTTTATGATGGGAAGCTGCTACTTACACACAACGACCACTAGTTGGCGCGTCTTGTAAATTAGCCTGCCTCCTACACAGAAAAAACTAAATAGACCCCAAAATAGCTTTATATTAGCTTATCCTGATGTGATTTAGAAAAATGTAAGGATACTGGGTGATAGAACACCACATATGTAAGAAAAGTACCATTACAAAAACCCCCCTAAAACTGATAGGGTTTTAATTTTAATACAATATAGTTTTAATGTCGTGCTACAGCCCTCACCGAAATTGGGTCTTTCTTAGCTTCATGTTGTAGAAGAGGAAAAAGGTCTCTGAACTCCCAATGAAATGTAATCATTAGCTGTCTGTCGGAGTGCTCAGCTCACTCTGGATGACAGCTAGTTGGAGAGCGCCTGGGGAGAGAGAGAGCTCCCTTTCTCTCCCTTTCTCTCCCTTTCTCTCCCTTCCTCTTCTGCTTTGATAAGCAGACGCGTGGTCCCGGCCCTTCGTACCCTGCGGTCAGCTCCTCTGAATCTGGGTGAGCAGGACTGAGGATGGCGGGAAGAAAACCTTATCTGTACAACATTTACATTTACATGTTTGGCATTTAGCCAACGCCTTATTCCAAAGCGACTTACAGTCAATACATTTGACTAAGCAAGTGAATCATCAATTCACCAGTCGTAGCAGGAAGAGTAATCTAGCTCAGGCCAGGGGCCATTGGCAGTCGTTGTGATAGAAGAAGAAAGACATATATATGTTTTATAGACACTGGAGAAACAGTACAAGGGGGGGGGGGGGGGGTAGAACTCTTAGGAATATCTCAGGAGGAGCAGTTAAGGTGTAGCCTGAAGAGATGGATGTCTTCAGTCTCCGACGGAAGATGAGGAGTGACTGCAGTTCTGACAGCCGTGGGAAGCTCGTTCAAGATTCAAGATTCAAGATTCAAGATTGCTTTATTGTCTGTCACAGTGACAGAAATTCTCCTTTGACAGGCTTTGTGTAGTTCATGAATACGGTTTCCACATTAAAAACACACATAGGTCACATACATACAATAAAAACAGACAGATATAACAGTGTTTATAAAATGTAGTGCCTATTTAAAAAGTCCAGTCATTTAAAAATAATAGTAAAAAAAAACAGTATTATGATTTAAAAAGCTAAAATGTTGTGGTTTAAAAGAAAAACAGTGTGCTTCCTATTTTAAAATGTTCATGGCGGTGGTTGCAGTGGGATGAATGATTTTTTGTATGTGTTTTTCCAGGCCAGTGGAATTCTGTAATGGCGGCCTGATGGAAGTGGCTGAAATGATTGGTGGAGGGCGTGAGAGGGGTCCTGTGTGATTTGTGTGGCTTTCCTGATTAGTGACCGGTTGTAGATTTCAGACAGGGGAGTTTGAGGTGAGCCGATGATTTTACTTGCCTGATTGACTATACGGGAGAGTTCCACCAGCGGGGAGCCAGCCAGTGTAGTGAAGAGCACAACACAACACACAAGTCATCATGACCAGACTGCATGAAACAGCAAGTGATTTCATTGTGGGAGGCACTGTTCATGGCTAATGACGATTGTCTTCTTAACACATGTGTACCTGAATCAGGAAAAAATAAGGCACTACAGATGGGTGGGTCGGTGTCAGAAATGTGAACCTGGCATACCTGGTTAAAAGGCAGCAGTATCATGTCTGGTCAGTGATTCACAGGAGCGGTAGGGCACACATGTGAACTGTTGATGAGTCGTGTTTAAGATAAGATAATTGAGTTTACTTTAAAGATAAACGTGTTTAAGATAAACCCATTAAGATAATTGGTTCGTTGAACCACAGTTCAAACCCGTTTCCGCCCTCAAGGTTGTCACAAGAACGCTGGGAGGAGGGACTAGGGATCCGGTTAGTTCGTGACATTAGAATTATACGGTTCTATCTCCATTTTTGTCAAAATTGAGTTTTTTACATAATCTGATCCATTAGGTGTTTATTAATGCCTGTGTGGTGTTATTTTTAAAATGTTAAAACGGAGATAGAACCTTATAATTCTAAGCTCACAAGTTAGTAAACCGACACATCTAGCATAACCATGTCATGAAAGACTAATAAGTATTTAATTGGGTGAATTTTCGATAATGCCTTGATTATTATAAGCCTAGAAAACAGGCGCAGTCGTGGAGCAAAAGTTGTTTGTCAACTACCCATCTATATGTCAGTGATGCCGGAATCTGAATACTTTTCCCAGTAACTAGTATTCTAACGCGATACTATTTCCAAATCAGTAATCGGATTAAAGTTACTTATTCAAGTGACTGTGCGTTACTATTGCGTTACTACCTCATAACTTAGGCTAAATGCAGTATTTCTTTGTAATGTTCGACAGTAAACAAACATTTGTTCGCTTTTCTCGCGTCTTGGGGAGTGACGTCAGTGCTCACGTTTTCAACACGAGGTTACTATGGAAGGCCATGCCCGCAAAAAACGGCTCTTGACTATCGCGAGATTGCAGCAGAATCGCTCACGTGTATCACCACGCTGATTGCACAGTGTAAACAGAAGCGTAGCCTACACAATGGAGCGAGAACAGAGATATGCGTTAAATAGCTGGAAATATAAGGATTATTTTGAGTTTGTGTCAGCAAAGGATGACAAGAACATAAATGTTGATCATTGATAAACTCAGACTCACCCAGTTTAGGATTAGGATTATATTAGGATCATATCTGAATGGTCAGGGTAGGTTTTAGGTTTTGTGAAACCACTCCTTGCTAGTTACTGTTAAATAAAGATTATATTTATTTTATTGTTTAAAAACAAGTATTTATGTTGGGTGAGGCAAAGAAAGACTCTTTATTTTGTTGTTTTAAGTTATTGTTTAAAGTTTAATTATGTAATTTAAGTTACTGTTAAAATAAAGTGAGTTTTGGCAAAACCAGTTTTCATTTTTATGTTGCGGGGGGGGGGGGGGTCGGGTGCCTAGGCAGCTGCCAATAGTAACTAAAAAAGTAACTAGTAATCTAACTTAGTTACTTTTAAAATCAAGTAATCAGTAAAGTAACTAGATTACTTTTTAAAGGAGTAATCAGTAATCAGTAATCAGAATACTTTTTCAAAGTAACTGTGGCAACAGGGCTTAACTATGCTAGACTATAACAGTGCCCCTCATAAGTATTGGAACGAGGAAACATATTTAGTCTTCTTTCAACTCTATACTCCCAACTGTTTGGATTTGAAATCAAACAATTACTATGGGGTCAAAGCATTAATTCAATGGGGGAGGTTCACCATGTAGATAGTACAACACTTTTTAAACATAATCCCCTATTTAAGGACTCCAAAAGTATTGGAAAAAATAATTAAAATGTTCTTGCAAAAAAAACTCCAGGTGTAACGTAACTGACTTTCTTGTTAGGGATAAATCATTTTTATTTGGTGGCATTCTTCATGTGAAGAAAGTCTTATTTTGATTAAAAGATTTGTACATTTGAGTTTATTTATTTATAGGTTTATAAAATACATTATTATTATTATTATTATTGTCAAGGCAGTTTTCTGCTGGTTTACAAAGTGTAATATAAGAATTGTGTTTGCCGAGATGGATGAATGATCGCGATTAACAATCGTGATCACGATATCGAGCCAAATAATTGTGATGATCATTTTAGCTGTAATCGTGCAGCCCTACGCCCAAAATACACGGACATGTTCTGACTTCAGTCATTCTGCAAAACATTGTGCAGCTCCAGGATGTCATATATCAGCATTAATGTGGCCTTCAAGTGTAATGTGTTAGATGCAGTGTTGGTGTGTGCAGGTGAATGTGTTGATCTGTCTGTTTGATTGGGCCATTGTCACCATTATATACTCTCCTCCCATACCTCATCTCTATCTCACTCTCTCTCTCTCTCTGTCTCTCTCTCTGTCTCTTTCTCTCTCTGTCTCTCTCTCTCTCTCTGTCTCTCTCTCTATCTCACTCTCTCTGTCTCTCTCTCTCTCTGTCTCTCTCTCTATCTCACTCTCTCTCTGTCTCTCTCTCTCACTTTCTCTCTGACACACACACCTACACACACTCATTCTCCCTCGTTGGTTAGAATTATCTCTCTCTCTCTTTCTCTCTCTCTCTCTCTCTCTCTCTCTCCTCCCATACCTCATCTCTATCTCACTCTCTCTCTCTCTCTCTCTCTCTCTCTCTGTCTCTCTCACTTTCTCTCTCACACACACTCATTCTCCCTCGTTGGTTAGAATGATCTCTCTCTCTTTCTCTCTCTCTTTCTCTCTCTCTCTCTCTCTCTCTCTCTCTCCTCCCATACCTCATCTCTATCTCACTCTCTGTCTCTGTCTCTCTCTCTCTCTCTCTCTCTCTCTCTGTCTCTCTCTCTCACTCTCTCTCTCACACACACACACACACACACACACACACACACACACTCATTCTCCCTCGTTGGTTAGAATTATCCAGTGATAGACATTATTGTGCAAACAATACAGACGTGCTGTCTCAACATTGAAAGGACATGTTGTGCTTTTTAGAGAACATGGCTTTCTCTTTCCCCATCTGATTCCATTAAAGTGAGGTGAGCATAGCTAGCAGCTGTACTCCCATCTGTAATATCTGGATACGCACCATTTAACCTACAACCAATTACGTGTCTCATTCATTCAGAAGTCTGTTGCCAAACATAAAAAGCGAGATGTTCCATCTGGTCTTAAAATATGTCTGCTGTGTATACAGAATCAGTTTGTTATCTACTAAAGTGTTGTTGGAGGACAGAGAGAGAGAGACAGTAAGAACAAAGGGTGAAGGAGGAGGAGGCAGACTTGTATGACTTCACTGTTGTAAAAGAAAAGAAAGACAGAACATTATAAGTCATCTCTCTCTCTCTCTCTCTCTCTCTCTCTCTCTCTCTCTCTCTCTCGGTCTCTCACCTCTTTCTCTCTCCCTCTGTCTTCTCTTTCTGTTGGTGTAAACTGGGGACTCCAGCTGGTTCTTGTTGAGAGATGAACTCATAGCTTTGGAAGGCGCTAATGAGACTTTCTCTTCTCGGCCTTGGAGAGCCTCTCAGCCTTGTTCTGTGCAGAGGCTTGTTCTGTGGAGCCACGGTACAGTGGGAAGAGAACAATGTGTCAGACAACCCTGGATCCACTGCTGTGTGCTTAATGGAAGCCAATCTCTATCAAGTTTCAAGTTTATTGTTACGTCACATGACAGTAAGTGTAAAGGGCTCTGCACACAGCGTGCGATTTCTGTTGCGCGTCAACATTCCATTTTGAAGTTTGAATGGAAGTCTATGAGAACATCGCATTTCAACACACACGGCCCCGATTTTAATCGCACGGCGAAAATTCGATTCCATTCATTTTGAATGGGAAAAAGCACAAATTTGACAGTGCGACAAAACTCGCACGCCGTGTGCTTTGTCCCAATCAAAATGAATGGAATCGAATTTTCGCCGTGCGATTAAAATCGGGGCCGTGTGTGTTGAAATGCGATGTTCTCATAGACTTCCATTCAAACTTCAAAATGGAATGTTGACGCGCAACAGAAATCGCACGCTGTGCAGAGCCCTTAAGAGAGTAACATTCTTAAGCTTTGTTTCCTGACATTGATTTGCAGCACAGGACATAGGGCATAATAATTAAAACATAATTCAAGATAATAAATAATAATAATAAACAATAATATAAAAAGTGACAGTAGTACAGGATATAAGTGACAGAAAATAATAGGCATAATACAAGATAAAGGTGACAATAGTACAGGTAAGACAGGATATACCAGTGGTGCCACTAGTGATAACAGATAGTTCAGTAGTAAAGTGGCTGTCAGCTTACGGTTTCCGTAGTCGGTATAGAGCTTGGGGAAGATATTCAATTGTCTACAGTGGGCTTGTTCATGAGCCTGGTCGCCTGGGGGAAGTAGCTGCTGGTTAGCCTCTGAGTTTTGGCCCTGAGGCTCCAGAAGAGGCCTCGCCTCTTAGACGGCATTGGTTCAAACAGACTGTGGTTGGGGTGGCTGGGGTCTAACAGACTGTGGTTGGGGTCTAACAGGCTGTGGTTGGGGTCTAACAGGCTGTGGTTGGGGTGGCTGGGGTCTAACAGGCTGTGGTTTGGGTGGCTGGGGTCTAACAGGCTGTGGTTGGGGTGGCTGGGGTCTAACAGGCTGTGGTTGGGGTGGCTGGGGTCTTTGATGATCCTCCGGGCTTTGCTGACACACCGTTTGTCGTATATATCCTGGATGGAGGGAAACTTACATCCAGTGATAATCCCGGCTGTCCACACCACCCTGGGGTAGAGGGTGAGGGTAGAGGGTCTACGACATACATACAGTAACAGTACAAAATCATATAAGATGGCTAAAGCACATACATACATACTGTATCTCAGACAGGCTCTGGGGGAACATGTTTATTTGATGCAGGTCACTGTCATAGTTTAGGTGATCCTCTGAGCTGCACTGGGGTGGCGCTGCTGAATACTGGGCAGGGTTACGCCGTTTTACTTGCCCGGACCAAGTAAAACATTCGCCGGGGTTGTTTACGCGAGCCCGATGACACTGCTAGATCCCGGATATTTTTACCAGTGTGCAGGAAGAACAACAGACGGCGCAGGCGCGAGTCCAGACTAGATGAGTGAAGATATTATCAAAGCGTACGCGCCTGTCGATCACCCGTACGCTTTGATGATTTCTTCACTCACGATCATCTAGTTTAGTCTCGCGCCTGCGCCGTCTGTTGTTCTTCCTGGACACAGGTAAAAATATCTGGGATCTAGCAGCGTCGTCGGGCTCGCGCAAACAACCCCGGCGAACGTTTTACTTGGTCCGGGCAAGTAAAACGGCCTTACTGTCGAACCCTGCTGGGTCTGTGATCTGATTGGTTGGTGAGTTGGCAGGAAGCTGTACTGGGGCCTACTGCCAGCATGGCAGCCTGGCAGAGAGAGGCACGCCACAGCCCTGTCGTGAGCTTAGAATTATAGGGTTCTATCTCCATTGTGACGTTAGAATTATAAGGTTCTATCTCCATTGTGACGTTAGAATTATAACTTTCTATCTCCATTGTGACGTTAGAATTATAAGGTTCTATCCATTTTTGTCAAAATTTAGTTTTTTACATAATCTGATCCATTAGGTGTTTATTAATGCCTGTGTGGAGTTATTTTTAAAATGTTGAAATTTTTTAGTTAGTAATTGATAAAATACAAAGGTTCCATCTCACAAAACATAATGACGCTCAATATCTCTGAACTACCCTAAACGGAGATAGAACCTTATCATTCTAAGCTCATGATGTGACGATCTATCAGACCAGATCTGAAAGAGACCTCAGGGGTAACAGACCTCAGGGGTAACAGACCTCAGGGGTAACAGACCTCAAGGGGGTATGGAGGCGATGGAGAGAGAGAAACGTCCGGGTGGACACTTTGTGAGTGACATGGCAGAGGGCCAGGGGTTTTTCCCATTTGCCCCCCCCCCACCTTCTGCATCTCCCTGCCCCTTCTGTCACTTTCTTTCTCTCTCTCTCTCTCTCTCTCTCTCTCTCTCTCTCTCTCTCTCTCTTTCTCTCTCTGTCTTTCCCTCCATTTCTCTCTCTCTCTCTCTCTTCTCCCCCTTCTATCACTTTTCCTCTCTCCCTCTCTCTCTCTGTCTTTCCCTCCATTTCTCTCTCTCTCTCTCTTTCCCTCCATTTCCCTCTCTCTCTCTCTTCTCCCCCCTTCTATCACTTCCCCTCCCTCTCTCTCTCTCTCAGTCTCCCACTCCCCCCAACCCCACTCCACCCTCCCCTCCTTCTCTGTCTCCCTCCCTCTCTCTCTCTGTAACTCTTCTCCTCAGTCCCTCTGAGTCGTCTCCTTGGCAGGAAGCTCAGTCATTAGGTCACATGACCTCATCACATGACCTCATCACATGACCTCATCACATGACCTCATCACATGATCTCATCACATGACCTCATCACATGACCTCATCACATGACCTCATCACATGACCTCATCACATGACCTCATCATAGCAGGTCGATTAGATCAGACCAGAAAAACTGGAGCACACACCCTGAGGCCTCCTCCTTCCTTCCCTCCCTCCCTCCCTTCCTCCCTTTAGTTTCCTGAATCAAAACTAAAAACCCATCTTTTTAAAATATTGCCTTTAAATGACAAAATAATTAAATTAAGATTATAAAAAACCCAACCCTTTTAATATTGCATTCAAATTACAAAATAATTAAATTAAGATGATATAATGATTAAAGCACTTTGAGCTGCAACTTTTGCAGGAAAAGCTGCTATACAAATAAAGTTATTATTATTATTATTATTCCTCCCATCCTCCCTCCCTTCCTCCCCCTTTCCCTGACTCTGACTCTCTTGGGGGCATGTGACAATGACCCATCACGCCCTCCCCTCCCCTCCTCTTAACCCCCCCCCCCCCCCCCCCCCCCTCCTCCTCTTAACCCCCCATGCACCTGTTCCAGGCAGGTGCCAGAATGCTGTGAGGCACACTGCCTGGTAATGACCCACCATGTCCGTCTGTCTGTCTGTCTGCCCAGTAATGACCCCCCCACCATGTCCGTCTGTCCATCTGGCCTCCGAGGGACATGCCACTCCTGGCAGAAGCCACATACCAACCATGCCAGGGATCAGTTAAGCCAGAAGATTAAAAAAAATATATACTGTGGCCTGGGGTGGTCTGGTGGTCTAGGTTAGAATCCGGCCCATGCCCTGCTGACATGCCCTCTCTCTCTCCCTCCCTTCTTCTCCTTACTTTCCTCTCTGTCTTCACTGTATCTGTCCAATAAAATGAAAAACATGAGTGGGACTGCCCCACACAAAATAAATAAATAATATATACTGTATATATATATATATATATATATATATATATATATTATATAAAGTATATATATATATATATACTTTATATATATATATATATATATATATATATATACTTTAACTATACTTACGTATTATACTTCTGTATACTTCTAGTATACTTCAGTCTGGAATGAGATCCCTTGTAAGAAATATGTCACTAAATTCTGGTACCCCCCCCTCCCACCACACACACACACACACACACACACACACACACACACACACACACACACACACACACATACTTTCATTTCCGCCAGGCCATGTCTCGCACCTGTTACAGTAAAGCGGCAGCAGGGATTATAGGAAGTGGTATGTGAGCATCTGTGTAAGTGAGTGAGTGTGTGTGTGTGTGTGTGTGTGTGTGTGTGTGTGTGTGTGTGTGCCAGAGAGAGAAAGTGTATATATATATAACCTGGCCTATGAGTCTGAGATAAAATAGCAGAGCAGCTAGAGATACTACTCTGTAGATACTACTCTGTAGGAAGCTGCTTGTGAAGATCTAGTGACAGAGTCTACATCAGCTCAAAACCTCTGAGAGGAACTTCTTCAGCAACCAGGAACAGAAATCAGACAAAGTCTTAGTGAGAGCTAGGAGACAAGATGCCTGAGCACATAGAGAGACGGTAAGATGCTGTATACAGTTAGAACTGAGTGAGTTGTCTTTCTGGTTTAGTTTCCAGACTTTTCTTTCGAAAAATGTGAATACATTTCCGCGTTGTTGAAAATCAATGACACACGTCGCTAGTCAACTAACACAGCTTGTTTTGTGAGCCTGCTAACAATGTAAAGTAGTGTTCTAGTTAACTAGGTAGCAGTGGGGATTACTCACCCAATCCATTGCGTTGTTGCAGTATTTTGGCTTGACTAGCGAGTTTGTGTTGTGATTCTCAACAACGTTGAAACGTAGTTCCGTGTTTCAAAAGAAAAGTCTGAACATTTTGATTGGTTGCCGACATGCGGACATTAGAACATGTCACATATGTGTCAATAAAAACTGAAAACAGTCTTTAGCATTTTTTAAACAGGTCCTGTTTTGATAGCGTTGGGTTTCATTATGTGGTTGTGGTTGAGATTAGCGATGCTAATCAGGATAGCGTGGCTGAGTGTTGAAGAGTAATGTGTTTGGGTTCAAAGGCTTCAAAGACTGAGACAAAACAACTGTGCTTGGCGGTTATTGTGAAGGTGTCATCATATCTGCAATACTCATGTCTCTGAATAAGGAATTTAATGAATGCCTTTGGTGATATCAGTGATGAATCTGATAGAGAAGAATAGCAGTGGATGACGTGGTCTAGATCCTGGCACCAGAGTCCTGGTCTAGGACTTGTTCTGGACTCCTGGTCTCAGACAAGACTGTTGTCTTTGTAGTCAACTCAACTGATGTGGTCAAAACAAACCTGAGCTACCATCTTGTCAGTGTTGTGTGATTAAACTGGGATGACGTATCACAAAAGCTCTAGGAAAATGTGCGTCCTAAATGCGGATGGTGGTGGATTGATATTGATATTGATATGCAGCATTTTAAGATTATTGGTATTTTGTCTACCTCGATATCTGTCTTGATTTCGCCACATTTTAACCTTTTTGTCTTTTGGCAGTTGGTCAGTTGGTTCGGTCTTCTTCCGGAAGTTCCTAGAGTTCTGACTCCTCCTCCTCTTCCTCCTTACTAACCTGGCCCCTCCCCCCTCTGTCTTGTCTCCATAGTAACAGGGAGCTCGCGACCCCGGAGATGAATAAGCTGCGTCAGAGCCTGCGGAGGAAGAAGCCGACCTACGTGCCGGAGGCCAGCAGACCCCACCAGTGGCAGGCCGACGAAGAGGCCGTACGCAAGGGCAAGTGCAACTTCCCTGTCAGGGTAAGACCTCCCCTGTCCTCCCTGTCCTCTCCTCCTGACCTAAACCTTAAACTAACCTCAAACTAACCTCAAACTAACCTTAAACTAACCTTAAACTAACACAACTTCCCTGTCAGGGTAAGACCTCCCCTGTCCTCCCTGTCCTCTCCTCCTGACCTAAACCTTAAACTAACCTCAAACTAACCTTAAACTAACCTCAAACTAACCTCAAACTAACACAACTTCCCTGTCAGGGTAAGACCTCCCCTGTCCTCTCCTCCTGACCTAAACCTTAAACTAACCTCAAACTAACCTTAAACTAACCTCAAACTAACACAACTTCCCTGTCTGGATAAGACCTCCCCTGTCCTCCCTGTCCTCTCCTCCTGACCTAAACCTTAAACCAGGGCTCTCAAGTTTTGAACAGAGTTCAGAGTGAAATTTTGGCGGCGGCGGG
The DNA here is from genome assembly GCF_963989245.1 of Nansenia antarctica. Lineage (NCBI taxonomy): Eukaryota > Metazoa > Chordata > Actinopteri > Argentiniformes > Microstomatidae > Nansenia > Nansenia antarctica. The sequence goes on from NC_137674.1 coordinate 85,676,336, forward strand.
GGGGGACGGGGTCTGATCTGATAAATGACATCAATTTGTACAAAAAAAAATAAAAAAAATAAACACACACACAGCGTCAAAGGATATGGTCTTCTCCCACGTCGACCAGTCTGTAGCCACTTCGAGATGTGAATGATCAATTCAAATAATCTGTCCTCTTCTGTGTAGCGAGCATCTGAATCAATAGCTCCAGTCAGCCCGTGTCGTTGGAATCAGAACGTTGTTTGTTGTAGCGGGAATATCAAAATGTTACCCGGATACAGCAATGCTATTATTTTCTGATTGGCTGTTCGGTAGCTATATATTTTTATTTGATTAGCTGGTGCGTGGCTTTCTGAACTCTAGGGGAACCAGAGGGAACTCACTTGATTCTCTACCTGTTCTATTTAAAAAAATAGCGGCGCAACTTGGTGGGCGCCCCTGGTAATTTCTCTGCGTGAGAAATACTAGGTGTGGCGTGTGAGCGTGTGAACGGGTTGAAATGCGTGTGTCTCACGCCCAATGCGTGAGACTTGAGAGCCCTGTTAAACTAACCTTAAACTAACCTTAAACTAACACAACTTCCCTGTCAGGGTAAGACCTCCCCTGTCCTCTCCTCCTGACCTAAACCTTAAACTAACCTCAAACTAACACAACTTCCCTGTCAGGGTAAGACCTTCTCTGTCCTCCCTGTCCTAACCTTAAACTAACCTTAAACTGACACAACTTCCCTGTCAGGGTAAGACCTCCCCTGTCCTCCCTGTCCTCTCCTCCTGACCTAACCTTAAACTAACCTTAAACTGACACAAATCTAGCAGCTTCCCATTGTAAAGACTACTAGTCACTTGACCCCAGAGGCGGCTCTTATAGTAGGTACAATAGGCACGGCTGTTCTAGTGTTAAAACCCCGCTATCACCACCAGGGTGTGTTTAGGGAGGCACAGACATGGACAAAGGAGGAACAGGAGGGAAACAGATGGGTCAGAGAGGGTGAGGGAGAGAGAGAGAGAGAGAGAGAGAGAGAGAGAGAGAGAGGAGAGAGAGGAGAGAGAGGAGAGAGAGGAGAGAGAGACAGACAGACAGAGACAGAGAGACAGACAGAGAGAGAGAGAGAGAGACAGACACACACAGAGAGCGAGAGAGAGACAGAGAGAGAGAGAGAAAGGGGAGCCAAGCTAATGGACAACAGCCCGTGATGGATACGCTTCAGAGGCACAGCAGAACATGGGTAGTAAAGTGGCCAGACACCCACGTGAAAAGGCGAGAGAGCGTCAATCTGTGTGTGTGTGTGTGTGTGTGTGTTTGTGTGTGTGAGATCTCTCTCTCTCTCTCTCTCTCTCTCTCTCTCAATCTATCTCCATACTGTTCAAAGCTTACAGATCCCCACAGCTCCAGATGGAGAACTAGCCTGACTGACAGTAAAGATACTTGAATGTAAATAATTCAATGTGTCTGAGGCTGAGGCGCCTTTACAGTGCATTCTGGGGAGGCTGTGGCTCAGGAGGTAGAGCCGGCGTCTAATGATCACAAGGACGGCGGATCGGTGGTTCGAACCCCGGCTGGCCACATGTTGAGGTGTCCATGGGAAGACACTGAACCCCAGATTACTCCCAATGAGCGACCGGCCAGCCGGCGCCTTGCATGGTAGCTTGGCCGCCATTGGTGTGTGAATGTGTGTGTGAATGGGTGAATGAGAGGCCGTTGTAAAGCACTTTGGAATAAGGAGCTGTATAAGTCAGTAAAAAATGTTCTCCATCGCTGAGAGAGAGAGAGAGGGAGAGAGAGAGAGAGGGGAGAGAGAGAGGAGAGCGGAGGGAGAGAGAGAGAGAGAGAGAGAGAGAGAGAGAGAGGGAGAGGAGAGAGAGAGAGAGACAGAGAGAGAGAGAGACACACACAGAGAGACAGAGAGGAGAGAGAGAGACAGA
>NC_137674.1:85678439-85693439 GCF_963989245.1 Nansenia antarctica
ATGCCATTAAGGACAAAAGCTTAGGCCACGCCACAGGGGCCTATAGTGCACTACCCCACCTCCCCCCAAAAAAACATTTTTCTAAAGGCCATAATGACTATTATGTTATTATTAAAATGTTAATGTTGAAAAATTTGGGATGCACTTATTTCAGACGCATTTATGCCCATTGAAAATGAACACATTTTAGTACAATGCAAATACATTAAAGAACCATATATGTGTACTACTGAGCATTAACATGTGAACACGGAAGATATGATGACTAGTTGCCTAAGTATTGTAATGGTGCAAAAAGTCAAACGTCAAAAGTCAAAAGTCAATAGCCTTTATTGGAACTGTGAGGGCAAAACCATAACAAAGTAGTGATTCAATATTTCCTGAAAAAACACACACATACACACAATCTACATCAGCATCAGAGTTACCAATAAGCTTTGTTCAGCCGCAAAAGCAGCAGGTTCTCAAAATTCTTTGAGCCAATGCATGCTCTTTTTGGCCTGAAGATCAGCCCTGCGACACTAAACAGTCTTTCACAGGCTGCTGAGGCAGGGAGTCCCGTATTAAGTTTGAGTGATAGCTGGCACACAGCTGGGAAGGTCTTCAGTACCTCTACTGTGTCTCCTGGGCACCCCAGGTACGCATCCAACTGCTGGGACGTTTCAAGAGGGCCGGTCTTCTTCAAGGAGGAAAAGAAGTCCTCTTCCTCAGACGATTGGGAGCCCTCACTGAAGTGTTTCTCGTCCTGACAGTCCAAGTGGCTTCTGATATAGTGAAGGCCTGTGGAATAAAAAACAAAAATCATGACAATTTAGACTATATGGCAGTATTGTAACTGTGTATTGGATAGTGTTGTGTGTGTGTGTGTCATTAAATGTAATTTCAAACTAATTTCACTGTCTTCATAGAAATTACACATATTAAGCGGAAGTGAGACACTTACCAAGTTTGAGGATATTTTCGTCACTTGTCCAACAGGTCTTAAATTTGGGAACTAGAATGGCTGCGGCTATCAGTTCTGGATCTGCAAGCATCTCTCCGAAGCGTTTCTCAAGGCCTGAAAGAAGTGCAGCAATCAAAGGCTCACAGAACTTGGAGGCGACTTGAAGGTGCTGTAGCTTGGTCCTTAGCAGAGTTATGGTGGGGACCAACCATCCCATCTGCACACTGGTTTCTCCCTGAAGAACATCCAGTGCCTTTGCAACTGGGCTCATTGTCTTCGCATATTCTGCAAGAAATGCAAGTTCCACTGGAGTAAACCTGTACAAAGAAGAAGAGAAAAACACAACATGGAACATTAAGTCTACTTGATGTAGCACCTTCAACTGGAGGAACTGATCATTAAAAAGGAAAAATATTGTCATCTGAGACTTTTAGAAATGAAGTTGTGTTGCTACAAATCACATTCATAGTAAATATGGGGACTGCATATTGGCATAGTGCATACGTGTTCTACAGTATTCCAAGTATAAAACTGTGACTTAATCTATTGTTAATCACTTCATTAACTGTAAGGCAGAAAAACAAGCACTTACTTGGGTGTATCTAGTTCACTGCAGACAGCTGCAAGGGCTCCCTCGCCTTGTTCTCGTGTTATTCTCACTATTCTTTCTACGGCTGAGAAGAGTGAATTCCACCTTGTAGCAACAGGCCTTACGAGTTGGAGTTTGCAGTGGTCTTCAATTACTTCAGATGCGGTGGTTGATCTTGAACTTTTATTCCACAGGCTAGAGCATTTGGCAAATGTGGACCTTGACACGCGCTTGTACAGTGGGTTGACCTCTGCTTTTGAAGCATCAACTGTGGACACTAAATTGAGGAGGTGGCAGGCGCAGCGATGGTGCTTGGGTAGCTGGTATTCTAAGTAGTCATCTTCTTCCAACAGGGCTCCGGCATCAACAAATTCAACACCCTCAAGGCTTTCCTCTTCTTCATCGTTATCATCATTTTGGCCACAATCATCCTCTTCTCCATCACCCTCTCCTACAGGTTCAGCATTGTTGTTCTCGTCAGTCTGCCCATAAACTCTGAAGGCTTTCAGGAAGTTTGATCCGTTGTCAGTTGTAGTGCGAACAATCTTCTCTCTGACATTGAATTCTGTGTGAATATCATTTAGGGCACCAGCCAGGGCAGAAAAGGTATGTGACCCTTTAAGTTGCTTGCATGCCAGGGCAGCACAGGATCTCTGCATGGTCTGGGGGTTAAACCAGTGCGCAGTGACACCAATGAAACCGCGACGGTGTGCCGTCCAGCAGTCTGTTGTTGTTGCTATGAACTCAATTTCACTAAGGGCAGCTTTCAGTTTTCTTTTCATTTCAACAGAGGCCTTTGTGACTTTGTTAACAACAGTATTACGCGTCATGACATTCGTATTTGGCTGAAGATGTTGCACAAGCTCAATGAAGCCCTGTTGCTGAACAATGTGTGGTGGGTGCAAGCCTTGGACAATGAATTTGAGGACTACTTCATCCACACTTGCCTGGGACACTCTTCGAGCCTCCCACAGCTTGGTTTGTTTGGAGGGTGGGGTCAAAGAACCTTCAGTGGATGACTTCCTTTTGAGGGCTGTTGAAGAAAGTTGCGTGTACCTCTCTAGACGAGTGGGGTGTTTCTTCTGTGGAGAAAATGAATGCACAGGCACAGATTGAGATTCATATTATTTCTCTCAAACCACAAGCTGAGACTATCTAGGACTTCCGCTGTATTAAATGTCACGCTGGAAGTTCATGAATGGAGGTCAGACTACAAGTTAGGGAGCAGTTTCACTGGTCTATGCAATTATGTTGAGCAGACCAGAATATTGCCACTTAAAGCTGTTTTAGGACCACAAGCAGCTGCTGGCATGACTGAAAAGTAACATTATTGTTAATGGCACACACCGCGCACATTTCTTCTCCCGTGGGAACATAATTAACTCTTTACAGCAACAAACACGGTAAAACTCCGACCTCAACACATGAAGGATTACAAATGAAACATTGAATCATAGCCTACTGCTAGCAAGCAAACCATGGGATGTTCTTAGCCATAGCAAACATTGCAAATTTACCATTAGTACGTTACTAGGTTACTACAAAATGTCGACTGATAATAACAAACTTTCAGCTTACCTCAATATGCTTTTTCAAATTAGACGGTGAGTTTTTGAAGGCCATTAGCTCGTGGTACTTGGGTGCGCAGAGCTTGCAGCGCATTCGAAAGGAGTTGTTTTTGCATCCAACCATTTCAAAAAATTCTTCCAGGTACGGCCAGGGATGGAGAAGGGTTGGCTGATCTTCCTGGCTATCAACCTGGTTGATGCTGGTGCTTGGTTGGGACATTTCGCTGTTATTTTGAGTCTCTGGCACGGTCACGGACATCTTTGGCTACATACATCTGCTTTCCTTGCTGGAGTGTGATTTGTGTCATGTGCAGCAGATGGAATGCATCTCGTACAAACCAATAGGGTGTCGGAATGGTATAATGTTTATACTTCTTGTCACAGCTCCGCCCCTGGCTCATCAGACGTCGATCAGTGAACGATTAAGAGCGCCCCTGGCTCATCAGACATCAATCAGTGGACGATTAAGAGCGCCCCTGGCTCATCAGACGTCGATCAGTGAACGATTAATTAAGAGCGCCCCTGGCTCATCAGACGTCGATCAGTGAACGATTAAGAGCGCCCCTGGCTCATCAGACATCAATCAGTGGACGATTAAGAGCGCCCCTGGCTCATCAGACGTCGATCAGTGAACGATTAAGAGCGCCCCTGGCTCATCAGACGTCGATCAGTGAACGATTAAGAGCGCCCCTGGCTCATCAGACATCAATCAGTGGACGATTAAGAGCGCCCCTGGCTCATCAGACGTCGATCAGTGAACGATTAAGAGCGCCCCTGGCTCATCAGACATCAATCAGTGGACGATTAAGAGCGCCCCTGGCTCATCAGACGTCGATCAGTGAACGATTAAGAGCGCCCCTGGCTCATCAGACGACTTATCTGGATAGGTTTTTTTTGTGTGTGTTTTTTTTAACGATGAAAAGCTGTAATGAAAACAAGCTGAAATGCAATAGGAGTAACGAGGCTATTTTTAAAATGTAAGGAGTAGAAAGTACAGATAATTGCGTGAAAATGTAAGGAGTAGAAGTAAAAAGTCGGCTGAAAAATAATTACTCCAGTAAAGTATAGATACCCAAAATTTCTACTTAAGTAAGGTAACGAAGTATTTGTACTTCGTTACTTGACACCTCTGGATGCAGGTCACTGTCATAGTTTAGGTGATCCTCTGAGCTGCACTGGGGTGGCGCTGCTGAATACTGGGCAGGGTTACGCCGTTTTACTTGCCCGGACCAAGTAAAACATTCGCCGGGGTTGTTTACGCGAGCCCGATGACACTGCTAGATCCCGGATATTTTTACCAGTGTGCAGGAAGAACAACAGACGGCGCAGGCGCGAGACCAGACTAGATGAGTGAATATATTATCAAAGCGTACGCGCCTGTCGATCACCCGTACGCTTTGATGATATCTTCACTCACGATCATCTAGTTTAGTCTCGCGCCTGCGCCGTCTGTTGTTCTTCCTGCACACAGGTAAAAATATCTGGGATCTAGCAGCGTCGTCGGGCTCGCGCAAACCCCGGCGAACGTTTTACTTGGTCCGGGCAAGTAAAACGGCCTTACAACCCTGCTGGGTCTGTGATCTGATTGGTTGGTGAGTTGGCAGGAAGCTGTACTGGGGCCTACTGCCAGCATGGCAGCCTGGCAGAGAGAGGCACGCCACAGCCCTGTCGTGAGCTTAGAATTATAAGGTTCTATCTCCATTGTGACGTTAGAATTATAAGGTTCTATCTCCATTGTGACGTTAGAATTATAACTTTCTATCTCCATTGTGACGTTAGAATTATAAGGTTCTATCTCAATTTTTGTCAAAATTTAGTTTTTTACATAATCTGATCCATTAGGTGTTTATTAATGCCTGTGTGGAGTTATTTTTAAAATGTTGAAATTTTTTAGTTAGTAATTGATAAAATACAAAGGTTCCATCTCACAAAACATAATGACGCTCAATATCTCTGAACTACCCTAAACGGAGATACAACCTTAATAATAATAATAATAATTCATTGGATTTATATAGCGCTTTTCCGAGGCTCAAAGACGCTGACAATATGGGAAAAACGGAAAACACAGAAACAACAAGCAACAGATAACATGAGCACATAGAACACAGAGTTAACGAACGGGGAAGGGGAGGTTGTATGCATGTCCATGGGGGGAGGGGGGTGGGAGGGTTAGGGGAGAAGGTTAGGGATAGGGGAGGTTGTATGCAAGTCCAGGGGGGGGGCGGGGGTGGCAGGGATGGGGGAGATGGCTAGGGGTAGGGGAGGCTGTAGGCGTGGGAGAACAGGTAGGTTTTGAGGTGGGATTTAAAAGTGAGGAGTGAGGGTGAGTCTCTGAGTGGTTGAGGGAGAGAGTTCCAGAGGCGGGGTGCGGCTCGTGAAAAGGCACGGTGACCGAAGCCTTTGAGTTTTGAGGGTGGGACAGTGAGGGGAACAATGGATGAGGATCGGAGGGTACGGGTAGGGCGGTGGGGGAGAAGGAGGTCAGTCAGGTAAGGGGGGGCCAGGCTATGGAGGGCTTTGTATGTGAGGATGAGGACTTTGAATTGTATGCGTTCTTTGATGGGGAGCCAGTGGAGAGAGTGGAGGACAGGAGTGATGTGGTCACGGGAGCGGGTGTTTGAGAGGAGGCGTGCAGCAGAGTTTTGGACCATCTGGAGTCTATGGAGGGAGCGGGAGGTGATGCCGGTGAGTAGGGAGTTGCAGTAGTCGAGGCGGGAGGAGATGAAGGCGTGGATGAGGGATTCAGCAGCGGGGGGGGAGAGGCAGTGTCTGATTTTTGCAATGTTTCGGAGGTGGAAGTAGGATGTCTTGACAATGGAACTGACGTGGGGATCGAATGAGAGGGTGGGGTCCAGAATGAAGCCGAGGTTGCGAGCCAGGGGGGAGGGGGTGATGGTAGTGTCGTCAATGGTGAGTGTGATGGGTCCGGTTTTATTGAGGGTGGATTTGGTGCCGATGAGGATGACTTCGGTCTTTTCACTGTTCAGTTTGAGGAAGTTGTGTGTGAGCCAGGTTTTTATTGCGGAGATGCAGGTTTCGATGTGAGTGAGGGGTGGGTTCTGGGTGGAGTTTGTGGTGATGTAGATCTGTGTGTCATCAGCGTAGCAGTGGAAGTCCAGGTTGAATTGGCGGATGATGTGACCGAGGGGGAGTGTGTAGCAGAGGAAGAGCAGGGGGCCGAGGACTGAGCCTTGTGGGACCCCCTGTGTGACAGAGGAGGAGGAGGAGGTGTGACCGGAGAGGGAGATGAACTGGTGTCTGTTGGTGAGGTAGGAGGTGAGCCAGTCCAGGGCGGTGCCCTCAACACCCAGTTGGCGCAGCCTTTGAAGGAGGATGGAGTGGGACACTGTGTCGAAGGCTGCGCTCAGGTCTAGTAGAACTAGGATGTTGAGGGCACCTGAGTCTGCAGAGGTGAGGAGATCGTTGATTACTTTGACCAGGGCTGTTTCAGTGCTGTGATGTGGGCGGAAGCCAGATTGAAGGGGTTCATACAGTTTGTTGGATTGGAGGTGGGAGTGAAGTTGGGCAGCGACAACGCGCTCTAGGGTTTTGGAAAGGAATGGTAGGTTGGAGATGGGGCGGTAGTTGGAGAGATTGGCTGGGTCAAGAGTAGGCTTTTTGAGAATGGGGGTGACAGCGGCAAGTTTGTAGCATGAGGGAACGTGGCCTTGGGATAGTGACTGATTGAAGAGGGCAGTAAGGTGGGGGATGAGGGCAGGGAGGCAGGCCTTGGTCAGGGTGGTAGGGAGGGGGTCGAGGGAGCAGGTGGTTGTTTTGGAGGCGGTGATGATAGTAGTGATGAGGGAGGAGTCAATAGGGGAGAAAGTAGTGAGAGGAGTAGGGGGAGGGTAGTCAGGAGGGGGGAAGATGACAGCAGGGGGGGCGGGGGTGGTGGAGTTGGAGATGGAGGCAGTCAGTGAGCTATTGATGTGGGAGATCTTGCTGTTGAAGGCGTGGAGAAAGGAGTTGCAGAGGTCAGGGGAGGAAGTTGTGTTGTTGTCCGGGGGTTGGAGTAGTGTCTTGACAGTGGAGAAGAGGGTGCGGGGGTTTCGATTGGAGGTGTTGATGAGGGTGGAGTAGTAGGCAGATTTGGCAGCTTGGAGTGCGTCACGGTAGGAGGAGATATGTTGCTTGTAGACTTCGGCATGGACAGTGAGGTGGGTTCTATTGTGTAGTCGTTCAAGTTGGCGGCCGGTCTGTTTCATGGTGCGTAGTTCAGGGGTGTACCAGGGGGAGGAGGTGGTGAAGGAGACAGTGATGGTTTTCAAGGGGGCCAGTGAGTCAAGGGAGTCAGAGAGAATGGAGTTGAGTAAGGTGGCATAGTCTTCCGGGTTGGTGGGAGTGGAGTCAGTGGGGAGGGCAGAAGATATGGACTGGGATAGAGTGGCAGATTTTATGTTACGGAAGGAGATGGTGCGTTTGATGGGGTGGCGCGGTAGGGGCAGGGGGGCAGAGAAGAGGATGCAGTGGTGGTCAGAGAGTGGGAAAGGAAAAGGGTGGGGGTTGGATATGGGTAGGGAGGCAGAGCAGACAAGGTCGAGTGTGTGGCCTTTTACATGGGTGGGGAAGTTGATGTGCTGGGTGAGGTGGAAACAATCAAGGAGAGAGAGGAAATCAGAGGTGAGGTTGGAGTTGGGTTGGTCGACATGGATATTAAAGTCACCGGTGAGTAGGAGACGGGTAGAAAGGGAAGAGGCAATGGTGAGGAGTTCAGAGAGATCAGACAGAAAAGAGGGGTGTGGCTTCGGTGGGCGGTAGAGTAGGAGTGCAGTTATGGAGTTGGGGAGTGAAAAGGCGAGGTATTCGAAGGATGACATGGGTGGGAGGTTGAGGTCCAGTACAGTGACAGTTAGGGTGAGTTTTGGAGAGCAGCGAGACCACCCCCTCGCTTGGAGAGGCGGGGTTTAGCGATGTAGGTGTAATTAGGGGGGGTGGCCTGGTTGAGTGAGTAGTAGTCCGAGGGTTGTTGCCAGGTTTCAGTGAGGAGAAGTATGTCCAGGTTGTTGTCCAGTATCAGTTCAGATATGACAGGGGATTTGTTGGAGAGAGAGCGAGTGTTCAATAGTGCAAGGGAGATGGATGGGGGAGCAGGAGGGAGAGAGCGGAGGTTTGAGGGGTCAGCGGTGCGGTGTGGGGTGATGACAGGTGAGCGAGAGGTAGTCCAGAATGAGGGAATGTTTGTGCCTTCAGGGTGGTGTAGAGTCCGGTGTCGATGTTGCTGGGAGCCTCGGTGGATGTAGCGGCGGCGGCGGAGAATGCCTGCCTTGGTGGCGGCGGTGGCAGCAGCAGCAGTGAGGCGATGGTTATGGTTCAGTGAGTGAAGGTCAGTGGCAGTATAGGTGAGTATGGTGGGCGGGGGTCCAGGGCAAAACGATAGGAGCAGCAGGAGGGTGAGTCCAAGTTGGAGATGAAACCAGAGTACAGGTGGGAGTAGTTCAGTGGATAGGTTGGGAGTGACTAGTAGTTGGTGGGCAGTGAGTTGTGTAAACATGGCAGTAGACCAGAGTGACAGCGTGGTGTTGTTGTTGTTGTTGTCATCTGTATTGCCAGCCTGGGACTGAACCCGCGCGGCCAGCCAGCCTAACCGTGCCATGCCAGCGACCAAAACCTGCAGTAGTGAGTGAAGGCCGGGAAGGACTGACACTCACCTGCGGAGATGGCAACCCCCAAACCGGGGAGGGAGTGGTGGCTACCTCCAGGGACGGGGGTAGTAGCACAGCACAGCCAGGCTGGCGATGTCTGAGAGCGGCGCGCAGCGGGTCGGTCAGCAACACAAAGCCGGGGGACAGGAACGATGAGGCGGTGAATACTGCAGTCCGGTAGAGGAGGAGATGGATACTGTAGTCCGGTATCGGAGGCGATGGATACTGTAATCCGGTAGTGGAGGCACCTTATCATTCTAAGCTCACGATGTGACGATCTATCAGACCAGATCTGAAAGAGACCTCAGGGGTAACAGACCTCAGGGGTAACAGACCTCAGGGGTAACAGACCTCAGGGGTAACAGACCTCAAGGGGGTATGGAGGCGATGGAGAGAGAGAAACGTCCGGGTGGACACTTTGTGAGTGACATGGCAGAGGGCCAGGGGTTTTTCCCATTTGCCCCCCCCCACCTTCTGCATCTCCCTGCCCCTTCTGTCACTTTCTTTCTCTCTCTCTCTCTCTCTCTCTCTCTCTCTCTCTCTCTCTCTCTCTCTCTCTCTCTCTCTCTCTCTCTTTCTCTCTCTGTCTTTCCCTCCATTTCTCTCTCTCTCTCTCTTCTCCCCCTTCTATCACTTTTCCTCTCTCCCTCTCTCTCTCTCTGTCTTTCCCTCCATTTCTCTCTCTCTCTTTCCCTCCATTTCCCTCTCTCTCTCTCTTCTCCCCCCTTCTATCACTTCCCCTCCCTCTCTCTCTCTCTCTCTCTCTCAGTCTCCCACTCCCCCCAACCCCACTCCACCCTCCCCTCCTTCTCTGTCTCCCTCCCTCTCTCTCTCTGTAACTCTTCTCCTCAGTCCCTCTGAGTCGTCTCCTTGGCAGGAAGCTCAGTCATTAGGTCACATGACCTCATCACATGACCTCATCACATGACCTCATCACATGACCTCATCACATGACCTCATCATAGCAGGTCGATTAGATCATACCAGAAAAACTGTAGCACACACCCTGAGGCCTCCTCCTTCCTTCCCTCCCTCCCTCCCTTCCTCCCTTTAGTTTCCTGAGTCAAAACTAAAAACCCATCTTTTTTAAATATTGCCTTTAAATGACAAAATAATTAAATTAAGATTATAAAAAACCCATCCTTTTAATATTGCATTCAAATTACAAAATAATTAAATTAAGATGATATAATGATTAAAGCACTTTGAGCTGCACCTTTTGCAGGAAAAGCTGCTATACAAATAAAGTTATTATTATTATTATTCCTCCCATCCTCCCTCCCTTCCTCCCCCTTTCCCTGACTCTGACTCTCTTGGGGGCATGTGACAATGACCCATCACGCCCTCCCCTCCCCTCCTCTTAACCCCCCCCCCCCCCCCTCCTCTTAACCCCCCATGCACCTGTTCCAGGCAGGTGCCAGAATGCTGTGAGGCACACTGCCTGGTAATGACCCACCATGTCCGTCTGTCTGTCTGTCTGCCCAGTAATGACCCCCCCACCATGTCCGTCTGTCCATCTGGCCTCCGAGGGACATGCCACTCCTGGCAGAAGCCACATACCAACCATGCCAGGGATCAGTTAAGCCAGAAGATTAGAAAAAAATATATACTGTGGCCTGGGGTGGTCTGGTGGTCTAGGTTAGAATCCGGCCCATGCCCTGCTGACATGCCCTCTCTCTCTCCCTCCCTTCTTCTCCTTACTTTCCTCTCTGTCTTCACTGTATCTGTCCAATAAAATGAAAAACATGAGTGGGACTGCCCCACACAAAATAAATAAATAATATATACTGTATATATATATATATATATATATATATATTATATATATTATATAAAGTATATATATATATATATACTTTATATATATATATATACGTATACTTTAACTATACTTACGTATTATACTTCTGTATACTTCTAGTATACTTCAGTCTGGAATGAGATCCCTTGTAAGAAATATGTCACTAAATTCTGGTACCCCCCCTCCCACCACACACACACACACACACACACACACACACATACTTTCATTTCCGCCAGGCCATGTCTCGCACCTGTTACAGTAAAGCGGCAGCAGGGATTATAGGAAGTGGTATGTGAGCATCTGTGTAAGTGAGTGAGTGTGTGTGTGTGTGTGTGTGTGTGTGTGTGTGTGTGTGTGTGTGTGTGTGCCAGAGAGAGAAAGTGTATATATATAACCTGGCCTATGAGTCTGAGATAAAATAGCAGAGCAGCTAGAGATACTACTCTGTAGATACTACTCTGTAGGAAGCTGCTTGTGAAGATCTAGTGACAGAGTCTACATCAGCTCAAAACCTCTGAGAGGAACTTCTTCAGCAACCAGGAACAGAAATCAGACAAAGTCTTAGTGAGAGCTAGGAGACAAGATGCCTGAGCACATAGAGAGATGGTAAGATGCTGTATACAGTTAGAACTGAGTGAGTTGTCTTTCTGGTTTAGTTTCCAGACTTTTCTTTCGAAAAATGTGAATAAATTTCCGCGTTGTTGAAAATCAATGACACACGTCGCTAGTCAACTAACACAGCTTGTTTTGTGAGCCTGCTAACAATGTAAAGTAGTGTTCTAGTTAACTAGGTAGCAGTGGGGATTACTCACCCAATCCATTGCGTTGTTGCAGTATTTTGGCTTGACTAGCGAGTTTGTGTTGTGATTCTCAACAACGTTGAAACGTAGTTCCGTGTTTCAAAAGAAAAGTCTGAACATTTTGATTGGTTGCCGACATGCGGACATTAGAACATGTCACATATGTGTCAATAAAAACTGAAAACAGTCTTTAGCATTTTTTAAACAGGTCCTGTTTTGATAGCGTTGGGTTTCATTATGTGGTTGTGGTTGAGATTAGCGATGCTAATCAGGATAGCGTGGCTGAGTGTTGAAGAGTAATGTGTTTGGGTTCAAAGGCTTCAAAGACTGAGACAAAACAACTGTGCTTGGCGGTTATTGTGAAGGTGTCATCATATCTGCAATACTCATGTCTCTGAATAAGGAATTTAATGAATGCCTTTGGTGATATCAGTGATGAATCTGATAGAGAAGAATAGCAGTGGATGACGTGGTCTAGATCCTGGCACCAGAGTCCTGGTCTAGGACTTGTTCTGGACTCCTGGTCTCAGACAAGACTGTTGTCTTTGTAGTCAACTCAACTGATGTGGTCAAAACACACCTGAGCTACCATCTTGTCAGTGTTGTGTGATTAAACTGGGATGACGTATCACAAAAGCTCTAGGAAAATGTGCGTCCTAAATGCGGATGGTGGTGGATTGATATTGATATTGATATGCAGCATTTTAAGATTATTGGTATTTTGTCTACCTCGATATCTGTCTTGATTTCGCCACATTTTAACCTTTTTGTCTTTTGGCAGTTGGTCAGTTGGTTCGGTCTTCTTCCGGAAGTTCCTAGAGTTCTGACTCCTCCTCCTCTTCCTCCTTACTAACCTGGCCCCTCCCCCCTCTGTCTTGTCTCCATAGTAACAGGGAGATCGCGACCCCGGAGATGAATAAGCTGCGTCAGAGCCTGCGGAGGAAGAAGCCGACCTACGTGCCGGAGGCCAGCAGACCCCACCAGTGGCAGGCCGACGAAGAGGCCGTACGCAAGGGCAAGTGCAACTTCCCTGTCAGGGTAAGACCTCCCCTGTCCTCCCTGTCCTCTCCTCCTGACCTAAACCTTAAACTAACCTCAAACTAACCTCAAACTAACCTTAAACTAACCTTAAACTAACACAACTTCCCTGTCAGGGTAAGACCTCCCCTGTCCTCCCTGTCCTCTCCTCCTGACCTAAACCTTAAACTAACCTCAAACTAACCTTAAACTAACCTCAAACTAACCTCAAACTAACACAACTTCCCTGTCAGGGTAAGACCTCCCCTGTCCTCTCCTCCTGACCTAAACCTTAAACTAACCTCAAACTAACCTTAAACTAACCTCAAACTAACACAACTTCCCTGTCTGGATAAGACCTCCCCTGTCCTCCCTGTCCTCTCCTCCTGACCTAAACCTTAAACCAGGGCTCTCAAGTTTTGAACAGAGTTCAGAGTGAGATTTTGGCGGCGGCGGGGGGGGGGACGGGGTCTGATCTGATAAATGACATCAATTTGTACAAAAAAAAATAAAAAAAATAAACACACACACAGTCTCAGCGTCAAAGGATATGGTCTTCTCCCACGTCGACCAGTCTGTAGCCACTTCGAGATGTGAATGATCAATTCAAATAATCTGTCCTCTTCTGTGTAGCGAGCATCTGAATCAATAGCTCCAGTCAGCCCGTGTCGTTGGAATCAGAACGTTGTTTGTTGTAGCGGGAATATCAAAATGTTACCCGGATACAGCAATGCTATTATTTTCTGATTGGCTGTTCGGTAGCTATATTTTTTTATTTGATTAGCTGGTGCGTGGCTTTCTGAACTGTAGGGGAACCAGAGGGAACTCACTTGATTCTCTACCTGTTCTATTTTAAAAAATAGCGGCGCAACTTGGTGGGCGCCCCTGGTAATTTCTCTGCGTGAGAAATACTAGGTGTGTGTGTCTCACGCCCAATGCGTGAGACTTGAGAGCCCTGTTAAACTAACCTTAAACTAACCTTAAACTAACCTTAAACTAACACAACTTCCCTGTCAGGGTAAGACCTCCCCTGTCCTCTCCTCCTGACCTAAACCTTAAACTAACCTCAAACTAACACAACTTCCCTGTCAGGGTAAGACCTTCTCTGTCCTCCCTGTCCTCCCCTCCTTAAACTAACCTTAAACTAACCTTAAACTAACCTTAAACTGACACAACTTCCCTGTCAGGGTAAGACCTCCCCTGTCCTCCCTGTCCTCTCCTCCTGACCTAACCTTAAACTAACCTTAAACTGACACAAATCTAGCAGCTTCCCATTGTAAAGACTACTAGTCACTTGACCCCAGAGGCGGCTCTTATAGTAGGTACAATAGGCACGGCTGTTCTAGTGTTAAAACCCCGCTATCACCACCAGGGTGTGTTTAGGGAGGCACAGACATGGACAAAGGAGGAACAGGAGGGAAACAGATGGGTCAGAGAGGGTGAGGGAGAGAGAGAGAGAGAGAGAGAGAGAGAGAGAGAGAGAGAGAGAGAGGAGAGAGAGGAGAGAGAGGAGAGAGAGACAGACAGACAGAGACAGAGAGAGAGAGAGAGACAGACACACACAGAGAGCGAGAGAGAGACAGAGAGAGAGAGAGAGAGAAAGGGGAGCCAAGCTAATGGACAACAGCCCGTGATGGATACGCTTCAGAGGCACAGCAGGAAAATGGGTAGTAAAGTGGCCAGACACCCACGTGAAAAGGCGAGAGAGCGTCAATCTGTGTGTGTGTGTGTGTGTGTGTGTGTTTGTGTGTGTGAGATCTCTCTCTCTCTCTCTCTCTCTCAATCTATCTCCATACTGTTCAAAGCTTACAGATCCCCACAGCTCCAGATGGAGAACTAGCCTGACTGACAGTAAAGATACTTGAATGTAAATAATTCAATGTGTCTGAGGCTGAGGCGCCTTTACAGTGCATTCTGGGGAGGCTGTGGCTCAGGAGGTAGAGCCGGCGTCTAATGATCACAAGGACGGCGGATCGGTGGTTCGAACCCCGGCTGGCCACATGTTGAGGTGTCCATGGGAAGACACTGAACCCCAGATTACTCCCAATGAGCGACCGGCCAGCCGGCGCCTTGCATGGTAGCTTGGCCGCCATTGGTGTGTGAATGTGTGTGTGAATGGGTGAATGAGAGGCCGTTGTAAAGCACTTTGGAATAAGGAGCTGTATAAGTCAGTAAAAAATGTTCTCCATCGCTGAGAGAGAGAGAGAGGGAGAGAGAGAGAGGGAGAGAGAGAGAGGGAGAGGGAGGGAGAGGAGAGAGAGAGAGAGAGGGAGAGGAGAGAGAGAGAGAGAGAGACAGAGAGAGAGAGACACACACAGAGAGACAGAGAGAGAGAGAGAGGAGAGAGAGAGACAGACAGACAGAGAGAGAGAGAGAGAGAGAGACACACAGAGAGACAGAGAGAGAGAGAGGAGAGAGAGAGACAGACAGAGAGAGAGAAACAGACAGAGAGAGAGAGACTCAGCCTTGGGAGAGAGGGGCTTTTATTTGATAGAAGCTCCTGACACCCCAGGGAACCCCTAGACACGGGAAGTGTAATCCCTGAAAAGGCCTCGTTCCTCTTTCCTCACTCATTCGAATTATTCAAATTTACGGCACTTAAATTACGGAATTAATTAAGTTATTGTTTTCTGA
>NC_137674.1:85698439-85743439 GCF_963989245.1 Nansenia antarctica
TGGGGATCGAAAGCTTGCAATAAACATCGTTTTTTGCACAGATTTGCGTGTGCAGATGCTGCTTTTTTGCACTCTATTTGATACTCTTCACCTGCAGAACCCCAGCTAAGTCTGATCACGGATGAGCGGTGGTATTTTCACTATACTGGGAATTAACATGGTGAAATGCATTCTTAGAGAAGGCTACGTCGTCATGAATACAAATATGCCACTTGAAATGCATGAAATCCAAGTTTATTTGTGTCTTACACACATGTTCACCTAGTATTTGACTGCTTGTAGCCCAATCACGAATGATCCCAGTATTGTAGCTTCAGACGGACAAGTTGGTTGTAGTGCTTGCCCACGATATGTTATTGCTCATATATATTTATTTTAATCATGTTATTTTACCAACTGTTAAGACAACAATATAGTAAGCTAGTTACTTGAGCTAGCTAAAGATATTGGCCCCCCAAATCATTTTACAACGGGTTGTAATTATGTTGCAATATTTCTGTCGAACTCCGTAAGTGAAGGTAAGCAACGTAAAATCGCTCTGAGAGCGCCAGAGCGCACACTGGGTGCAACGTCATAAAGGGACCAGGTAATTTGATTGGACAAGAGGCATTCCATGAGTGCTGATCAGATTTCCAGGGCGAATTTACGAACGCAGCTAGCGAACAGAAGACGCAAAAAATCGTAAGATCAGATATATAAACGGGTTATTTTGGTAAACTGGACACATTTTGGGAATATATGTGGTTACTTTCTCGCCTGAAAACATATTAAAACTTCATAAAATTACATGTTAACACTTGTAAAGCCAAAATTACATCTTTTAGCTAATGGAGGTTTAAAATGGAGGTTTAAATTCGCCGCTCCCGGCGAAATGCATTCTGGGAGGAAGTATGCGTACTGTGTAAATGGTCGGCTGGTTTTCGCATACTTATTATGAATTTAGTAGGCAGTATGCAGTATATACTCATTGAGTATGCTAGTATGCAGTATGCTAGTATACCATTCCGAACACAGCCGATGTGTCTCTCCTTCCAGAGTGGTAACACATGCTAATGCTAATGCTATGTCTCTATGTGTCTCTCCTGACAGAGTGGTAACACATGCTAATGCTAATGCTATGTCTCTATGTGTCTCTCCTTCCAGAGCGGTAAGAAGACGGTCAAAGCAGTGCTCTGGGTGTCGGCAGACGGACTCAGGGTGGTGGACGACAAAACCAAGGTGAGAGAGAGAGAGGAGAGTGTGTGTGTGTGTGTGTGTGTGTGTGTGTGTGTGTGTGTGTGGTGTGTGTGTGTGTGTGTGTGGAGTGTGTGTGTGTGTGTGTGGAGTGTGTGTGTGTGTATGGAGTGCGTGTGTGTGTGTGTGTGTGTGTGTGTGTGTGTCACACCGCCCTCTCTGAGATGCCCATCGTCCCCTTTGCTATTTACCCTCTCTACCCTTTGCCCCCCCCCCCCTCTCCTCTGCCCCCCCTGACAGTCTGTCAGACCCTACCCAGTCCCTGGTCACCCGCTTACGTGCAGTCTGGACAGAGACGCATGATGATGCCCGCTGACAATGTGCATCCTCCCAGGCCAGATCAGGCTTACTTAAGGCTGGAGTTTTCACACATTGACATGTGTTACTGAGGGGTGGCGAAGGGAGGGAGCTTTGAAAGGGGAGGGGGACGACGACAAACTACACACACAGTGCCCCTAGTGGGCAGATAGTGCACTGCTGCCAGTGCAATTATCGTATTTCTGTTTTAGAGTAGAGAGGGGGGGGGGGGGGGGGGTTAGGGTTAGAGAATAGGTTGCAGAAAGCAGACATAAAATGACCCCCCATCCCCCCTAAACCTCCCCCTTTCCTCACCCTTTCCTCCCCCTAAACCTCCCTCTTTCCTTACACTCAAATCTGCCTTCGCTATAGTTCCCGTCCTCTCTGAGTCAGGACAGCTTCTTAAAGCCCCTCTCTCTCTCCCTGATTAACGCCCCCTTGTCACCACCCTGCCCTCACAACAACCTGCCCACCCCCCTCCCACTCTCAACATCAGTGCCAGGAAAAGCACCCAGCACAGAGAAAGACCCTGTCCACCTCCACATCTGACCTGCTTTGAGCTACCATGAGTCAGTCGAGCCCCCTTTCAATGACGTCATGCCCCCTCACCCAGACACTCACACACACACACAGACACACTCACACAGACACACACTTACACACACAGAGTATTGAAATACAGACACACTCACATAGACACACTCACACAGACACACACACACACACACACACACACACACACACACACACACACACACACACACACACACACACACAGCCTTTCACCTCCACAGCACCAAGCCCCTCTTCTTTCTCTAATTGCCTCACAATGACCAGCCTGTTATTCCCCCCCCCCTTTATTCTCTGCATCCTCCTTTTCCCAGAAGGAAGAGAGAGAAAGGATGGATGACTGTGTGAGCCCACATTTCTTGTTTGTGTCTTTTGACCCTCTCTCTCTCTACTCAGGATTGTTGCTGTCAGTGTAAAGCTGTTGTAGTGTTTCCCACTCCTTCCACTGTGACTCAGACAAGCGTGGACTGGGGCCTCTGCTTGTATGGGGGATAAGTGAAAGCCCCTTTCATACAGAAGTCTTCTATATATTGAATATAATAATAATATAAATACATTTATAGATGCTAATTGGATTCCTAGATCAATAAGCCTGGATTTTCCTTTAGCGATTGATGGAATACCCATTGATGGAATACCCCCCTGAAGTTTATGGTGTACATGTTGGAAGTGAAAGTGATGAGGCAGCCAAGCTGATATTGTGGGAGAACCAGAACCTCTGGAATGCTTCTCGGCCAACCACAACGCTTGGTTTGATCAGCCCGTTCTATAGTATCAGCATTCTATAGTATCAGCATTCTATAGTATTTCACCTCAATGTTGTCACCTCAAATCAACCCATGGGGCGGCTGTGGCGCAGGAGGTAGAGCTGCTGTCTAATGATTACAAGGTTGGCAGATCGGCAGTTCGAGCCCCGGCTGGCCTCATGTGGAAGTGTCCTTGGGCAAGACACTGAACCCCAAATTGCTGCTAGTGAGCGGGGCCAGTCGGCGCCTTGCATGGCAGCTTTGGCCGCCATTGGTGTGTGAATGAATGTGTGTGTGAATGGGTGAATGAGAGGCCGTTGTAAAGTAAAGCGCTTTGAATAAAGGCGCTATATAAGTGCAGTCCATTTACCATTTACCATTTACCTTCTCAACACCATGTTGTTGTTGTTCTGTCTCCGGCCCTAGGACCTCATCGTGGACCAGACCATAGAGAAGGTGTCCTTCTGCGCGCCCGACCGCAACTACGACAAGGCCTTCTCCTACATCTGCCGGGACGGAACCACCCGGCGCTGGATCTGCCACTGCTTCATGGCGCTGAAAGACTCGGTGAGCCGATTAATCCTCACAGACGCCAGATCCGCTAGTAGGGATTAAGATCAGGATTATGTTGAGTTATTTCAATCTGAAAATTGCTTCTTGTAGTGCCGTCTCTCCCCATTGGCACTCTTGTAGCTAAAGGGATTTTTACCCTTTATGTCATGATAACGGGGGCGGCTGTGGCTCAGGAGGTGGGGTCGGTGTCTAATGATCGCAAGGTTCGGCAGATCGGCGGTTTGAACCCTGGCTGGCCATATGTCGAAGTGTCCTTGGGAAAGACACTGAACCCCAAACTGCTCCCAGTGAGCGGGCCGGCCGGCGCCTTGTAGGGTAGCTTGCCGCCATTGGTGTGTGAATGTGTGAATGAGAGGCCGTTGTAAAGCGCTTTGGAATAAGGCGCTATATAAGTCAGTCCATTATGATAATAAGAGCTATCCAACTGTTGTCTGTTGTTCTTGCTCAGATTTATTATATTATTATTATTATTATTTATTGTTATTCAAATTCTCTTCAGCATGTTCTCACTGCCAGTCCTCCACAGCTTTTAAGATATTCACATCAAACTCATTTTAAAACGTGAAGAGGTTTAATTTGAGTTGCTTCCATTTCTATTTTAGAAACGTATCCTTTTTAAACTATTCAGCTTTTTGTAACTCTCAGAAACATCTTCTAACACGGTGCAGTGTTGATGTAGGCCAACATGCTGAGAGACGCATTGTTACTGCAGCTGCACTGGAGCAACAGGAGACCTGTGGGAATGATTACCATTGCAGTCTTTTGGTTACCAGATCCATCTCTATATATAACCTTCTATCTGTGACCTGTTATCTGTCCACCTTCTATCTGTGACCTGTTATCTGTCCACCTTCTATCTATGACCTGTTATCTGTTCTATCTGTGACCTGTTATCTGTCCACCTTCTATCTATGACCTGTTATCTGTCCACCTTCTATCTATGACCTGTTATCTGTCCACCTTCTATCTATGACCTGTTATCTGTCCACCTTCTATCTGTGACCTGTTATCTGTCCACCTTCTATCTGTGACCTATTATCTGTTCTATCTGTGACCTGTTATCTGTCCACCTTCTATCTGTGACCTGTTATCTGTCTACCTTCTATCTGTGACCTGTTATCTGTCCACCTTCTATCTGTGACCTGTTATCTGTCTACCTTCTATCTATGACCTGTTATCTGTCCACCTTCTATCTGTGACCTGTTATCTGTCTACCTTCTATCTGTGACCTGTTATCTGTCCACCTTCTATCTATGACCTGTTATCTGTCCACCTTCTATCTGTGACCTGTTATCTGTCTACCTTCTATCTATGACCTGTTATCTGTCCACCTTCTATCTGTGACCTGTTATCTGTCTACCTTCTATCTATGACCTGTTATCTGTTCTATCTGTGACCTGTTATCTGTCCACCTTCTATCTATGACCTGTTATCTGTCCACTTTCTATCTGTGACCTGTTATTTGTTCTATCTGTGACCTGTTATCTGTCCACCTTCTATCTGTGACCTGTTATCTGTCCACTTTCTATCTATGACCTGTTATCTGTCCACCTTCTATCTGTGACCTGTTATCTGTCCACTTTCTATCTATGACCTGTTATCTGTCCACCTTCTATCTGTGACCTGTTATCTGTTCTATCTGTGACCTGTTATCTGTCTACCTTCTTTCTGTGACCTGTTATCTGTCTACCTTCTATCTGTGACCTGTTATCTGTCCACCTTCTATCTGTGACCTGTTATCTGTTCTATCTGTGACCTGTTATCTGTCCACCTTCTATCTGTGACCTGTTATCTGTTTTATCTGTGACCTGTTATCTGTCTACCTTCTATCTATGACCTGTTATCTGTCTACCTTCTATCTATGACCTGTTATCTGTCCACCTTCTATCTGTGACCTGTTATCTGTCCACCTTCTATCTATGACCTGTTATCTGTCCACCTTCTATCTGTGACCTGTTATCTGTTCTATCTGTGACCTGTTATCTGTCCACCTTCTATCTGTGACCTGTTATCTGTCCACCTTCTATCTGTGACCTGTTATCTGTCCACCTTCTATCTGTGACCTGTTATCTGTCCACTTTCTATCTATGACCTGTTATCTGTCCACCTTCTATCTGTGACCTGTTATCTGTCCACCTTCTATCTGTGACCTGTTATTGTTCTATCTGTGACCTGTTATCTGTCCACCTTCTATCTATGACCTGTTATCTGTCCACCTTCTATCTGTGACCTGTTATCTGTCCACTTTCTATCTATGACCTGTTATCTGTCCACCTTCTATCTGTGACCTGTTATTGTTCTATCTGTGACCTGTTATCTGTCCACCTTCTATCTATGACCTGTTATCTGTCCACCTTCTATCTGTGACCTGTTATCTGTCCACCTTCTATCTATGACCTGTTATCTGTCCACCTTCTATCTGTGACCTGTTATCTGTCCACCTTCTATCTATGACCTGTTATCTGTCCACTTTCTATCTATGACCTGTTATCTGTCCACCTTCTATCTGTGACCTGTTATTGTTCTATCTGTGACCTGTTATCTGTCCACCTTCTATCTATGACCTGTTATCTGTCCACCTTCTATCTGTGACCTGTTATCTGTCTACCTTCTATCTGTGACCTGTTATCTGTCCACCTTCTATCTGTGACCTGTTATCTGTCCACCTTCTATCTGTGACCTGTTATCTGTTCTATCTGTGACCTGTTATCTGTCCACCTTCTATCTGTGACCTGTTATCTGTCCACCTTCTATCTATGACCTGTTATCTGTCCACCTTCTATCTGTGACCTGTTATCTGTCTACCTTCTATCTGTGACCTGTTATCTGTCCACCTTCTATCTGTGACCTGTTATCTGTCTACCTTCTATCTGTGACCTGTTGTCCACCTTCTATCTGTGACCTGTTATCTGTCTACCTTCTATCTATGACCTGTTATCTGTCCACCTTCTATCTGTGACCTGTTATCTGTCTACCTTCTATCTGTGACCTGTTGTCTACCTTCTATCTGTGACCTGTTGTCTACCTTCTATCTGTCCACCTTCTATCTATCCAACTTTATGTTTATCTAACCTTTCAACTACCTAGCTACCACCCTTTTCATCCTTTTAACCAGCTTCACTCACATAATTAACCTCTTCATTATACTGGTATACTGTATCTCTTCCTCTCTCCTCTCATCTATCCATCCTCTCTTTCGTCTATCCAACCAACCAACCGTTTACGTTTACATTTTTCACATTTAGCAGATGCCGTCATCCAAAGCGATTTACAACTGACATTTGTCAGTCGTAGCAAGAAAAAGTCATCTATACTAGGGCCAGGGGCCATTGGCAGTCAAAATGCTAGAGGAAGGAATCATGTATTGTTTTATTATTTACAGTAGAGAAACTATATAGAAGGGTAGAGGGGATGAAGAGACCTTCGGAGGGACAGTTAAGGTGTAGCCAATCAAACAAATAATCTTTAACTTATACATTTCCGCATTGTTGAAAATCAATGACACGTCGCTAGTCAGCTAACACTGATTTTGTTTTGTGAGCCTGCTAACAAAGTAGTTGGTTTTAGTTCTAGTTATCTAGGTAGCGGTGGGGATAATCCATTGCGTTGTTGCAGCATTCTGACTCGACTAGCGAGTTTGTTGTGTCGTGATTCTCAACAACGTTGAAACATAGTTCCATCCACGTAGTGTTTCAAAAGAAAAGTCTGAACATTTTGATCGGTTGCCGCCGACATGCGGACCAAAACACTAGAACGTGTCACATTATATTCTCAAGTATTTGACAACATCTGTTGTCTCTCCACCAGGGGGAGCGTCTGAGCCACGCCGTGGGCTGTGCCTTCGCCGCCTGCCTGGAGAGGAAGCAGCGCCGGGAGAAGGAGTGCGGCGTCACCGCCTCCTTCGACGCCAGCCGCACCTCCTTCGTGCGCGAGGGCTCCTTCCGCCTGGCCTCCTCCGGCCAGCAGGGGGGGGAGCAGCGCAACGACATCATGAAGCAGCTACAGGAGAAGAAGAAAGGTACGACCACCTGCTTCCTGCTTTACTGACGGTCTGGGGTAACCCTGGGGGGGGGGGGGGGTGCAGGTCCAGATGATAGTCTGGGGTGTCCTGGGGGGGGGTAGGAGGGGGGGGGGGTGCAGGTCCAGATGATAGTCTGGGGTGTCCTGCGGGGGGTTAGGAGGGGGGGGGGGGTGCAGGTCCAGATGATAGTCTGGTTCCCCTGGGGGGGTTAGGAGGGGGGGGGGGTGCAGGTCCAGATGTGTCACATCCACATGTATGAGACCTGAGTGAATTGTTGTGGCACAGAGTAAAAAGAGATGTGGGGGGGGGGGGGGGGGGTGTAACACACTAAGCGCCGAGCGTGTAACTGCAGGGTTCCCGGTTCGAGTCCGGCCGCACAGGACATATCCTGCATGTCATCCCTTCTCTCTCTCTCTCTCTCTCTCTCTCTCTCTCTCTCTCTCTCTCTCTCCCACCCATCCTTCCTGTCAATCTCTACTGTCTCTATCCTCTTCTCTCTCTCTCACCCATCCTTCCTGTAAAATCTCTACTGTCTCTATCCTCCTCTCTCTCTCACCCATCCTTCCTGTCAATCTCTACTGTCTCTATCCTCCTCTCTCTCTCACCCATCCTTCCTGTCACATCTCTACTGTCTCTATCCTCCTCTCTCTCTCTCTCTCTCTCTCTCTCTCTCTCTCTCTCTCTCTCTCGCTCACCCATCCTTCCTGTCACATCTCTACTGTCTCTATCCTCCTCTCTCTCTCTCTCTCTCTCTCTCTCTCTCTCTCTCTCTCTCTCTCTCTCTCTCACCCATCCTTCCTGTCACATCTCTACTGTCTCAATCGAAATAAAAAGGAGAAATATGAGTGGGATGACTGCTCCACTCAGGAAATAAAGCAGATGTAGGAAGGAGCAGCTCTCTGATTATTACAGCGCTCATTTTTTTGATTAGGAATTTACAAATAGCATAATTTACACATTATGACACTAAGTAATGTCCAGAGGATGGCACTTGAAAGCATTTTTTAAAACACTTATTTCCAAAGTGGTCCTCGATGGAAACATAAAATGAATAAAACAAAACATCACACAGCATAAAACATAAAATTAATAAAAACAAAACATCACACAGTATAAAACCTAAAATGAATAAAACAAAACATCACATCATAAAACAGCATAAAAAACAGTATAAGAACACAGCATGAAAAACACATATTAAAACACACAACATGGAAACATAAAGTGAAACAAAACAAAACGGAAACACCCTCTCTTTCTTAGGGGTGAGCCATTAGTTCTCCCCATAAATATGACTTTACTTTTGTTTTAAAGATGGCTTTGCTTTGGCTTTGCTGAATATGCAGAGGCAGATGGTTCCATAAAGAAATCCCAGTATAGAAAAATGAGCTTCTTGCTGTTTTACTTTTGACAAAAGGAACATTTGCATGACATAATACTTCCTCTTGTATTATAATCATGAAACCCCTGTCCCGGGGGTTGGAGGACCCACAGGGCTTCTGATTTCCAACACTAGTATAGACTCACCTGACCAATTAACCATGAAGCCACACAGTAGTAACCATGGTGATGATGGTATCAGGCCATGCTGCACTGGAACACTCTGCGCCCTCTAATGTAAGGACCTCCACCACCCTTGGGGCTGTTCAAATCAAAACAAAATCAGAAAAACCGGCTTACGGGAAACCAAATCTGTACCCATAACATCATTTAACTGTGTATTATTTTATTTATTTTTTACAGTTTTTAACTTTCATATGCTCTGTATGATGCTGTTTTATTGTTTATGTTATCTTGTGTCATTTTAGGATGCCTTTTTTGGTTGTTTTTTTACATCTTGGCCAGGGACCACAGATGAAAATTAGCCTCCTGGCTAAATCTGGCATATCGACACATCTTGTTGTTAATTAATATGCATTGTCCCTTCTTAACACTAGAACAGCCATACCTACTAAAAGAGCCGCCTAACCCACTTTACAATGCTAACCTGCTGTTTACACACAACGACCACTGGTTGGACGCTTGTAAATTACCCTGCCTCCTACACAGAAAAACGAGCAAAATAGCTTCATACTAGCTTATCCTGATGTGATTTTGAAAAATGTAAGGATACTGGGTGGTAGAACGCACATATCTAGGAAGGGTCATGAAAGGGAGGGTCCTGAAATTTGATCGAGTGCAAAGATATCACATTTTTTTCCTCACTCATGGCTGATTTAGTGTTAAATAAACTGAAATTGTAATCATTCCAGACCCCCCCAGTGCCATCTCAGCCGTCCCTCCTGGCACCTCCTCCCCCCCCGAGGGGGGCGCCGCCTCGCCCGTGGACCGCACCGAGCCCGGGGGGCCGCACGCCATCCCCCGCCGCCACGCCCCCATCGAGCAGCTGGTGAGGCAGGGGTCGTTCCGGGGCTTCCCGGCGCTCAGCGGGAAGAACTCTCCCTTCAAGAGGCAGCTGTCCCTCCGCCTCAACGACCTGCCCTCCACCCTGCAGCGCAAGACCGACTTCCAGACCAAGAACCCAGGTTAGAACCCTCCTCTAACACACACCTAGAACCCAGGTTAGAACCTTCCTCTAACACACACCTAGAACCCAGGTTAGAACCCTCCTCTAACACCTAGAACCCAGGTTAGAACCCTCCTCTAACACCTAGAACCCATGTTAGAACCCTCCTCTAAACAGAACAAATGTGACACCAGCTGGTGAAACCATAAACCAGTAAAAAGTCATTTTTTTGTTTGATTTTTACATAGTCTGAAACTACAGATTGTAAGCTTTCAAACGATGTGTCATACATCGAAATCGGAAAAAGATTGAAGACGACACACGTTTGAATGTCGGTACCCCTGAAATCACATTCCTGAGTAAAAGCCTTTTTCAGACCTCTGCACAGTAATGGATCAATTCCAGCGTTTGTTTTTAACCATGTCACATGGGAAATAAAACATTTTTGCACAATATGATAGTTTGCATATATCACAAAGCCCTACACGTTACGCAGTGTCCTAGTTAGTAGTGTCTCATCTTTATTTTAGTCAAGACTGTTCTATATTTTGAATTTTTCTGCAGTTCATTAGTGTTATTTCTCTGGTAGTCTGTGGTTATTATTATGATCATTATGATTCATAGCAGAGCTTTGTCCCCGCTGTGGTAATAGAGGATTAGCCCTCTCATGTCTTGATTATAGTCATTATGAGAGAGAGTGTTGACTGTGGCCGACCTTTCCTTTCAACACACATTTTCTCTTCTGAGGGTTGTGCACAATAATGCGCGATATTGATATGACACATATCCCTGTAGCTGCAAAATTAGATTCTGTTATTGGTAAGATGTGTGTGTGTCACACACACACGCGCACACACACACATGCATATGCATACACACACAATCCCCTTTCTCTCCCTAAGCATAATGTGTGTATTGATCCAGAGTTGTCTGAGCTATGGCAGCCCGCCTCCATCCAGCCGTCTCAGCACAGCATCACTAGCGCGCCACGGCTCTCCTCTGTACAGAGAGACAGAGATCTTACAACCAGAACAAAGCAGTTTGGCCTATCCAGCGATTTAATATCCCCTCAGGGTCTTGAATGGTTTTTAGCAGAGAGAGAGAGAGAGAGAGAGAGAGAGAGAGAGAGAGAGAGAGAGAGAGAGAGAGAGAGAGAGAGAGAGAGAGAGAGAGAGAGAGAGAGAAAGAGAGAGAGAGACAGAGACAGAGAGAGAGAGAGAGATAGGGAGAGAGAGAGACAGAGAGACAGAGAGAGAGAGAGAGAGAGATAGGGAGAGAGAGAGACAGAGAGACAGAGAGAGAGAGAGATAGGGAGAGAGAGAGACAGAGAGACAGAGAGAGAGAGACAGAGAGAGACAGAGAACAATCAGCCAGCAGCTCCCTCAAGGATTAGAAGAGAACACTGACCCCTCATGGTCCATCTCTCTCTCTCTCTCTCCCTCTCTCTATCTCTGTCTCTCTCTATCTCTCTCCCTCTCTCTATCTCTGTCTCTCTGTCTCTCTTTCTCTCCCCCTGTCTCTCTCTATCTATCTCTCTGTCTCTCTGTCTCTCTTTATATCTCTCTCTCTCTTTATCTCTGTCTCTCTCTCTCTTTATCTCTCTCTCCCTGTCTCTCTCTTTCTCTCTATCTGTCTCTTTATCTCTCTCTCCCTGTCTCTCTCTTTCTCTCTATCTCTCTCTCTGTCTCTCTCTCTGTCTCTCTCTCTCTTTATCTCTTTATCTCTATATCTGTCTCTCTCTCTCTTTATCTCTCTCTCTGTCTCTCTCTCTCTCTCTCTCTCTCTCTCTCTTTATCTCTTTCTCTCTATCTCTGTCTCTCTCTCTCTCTCTTTATCTCTCTCTCTCTGTCTCTCTCTTTATCTCTTTATCTCTCTCTCTGTCTCTCTCTTTATCTCTCTCTCTCTGTCTCTCTCTTTCTCTCTATCTCTGTCTCTCTCTCTCTCTTTATCTCTCTCTCTCTATCTCTTTCTCTCTATCTCTGTCTCTCTCTCTCTCTCTCTTTATCTCTCTCTCTCTGTCTCTTTATCTCTCTCTCTCTGTCTCTTTCTCTCTCTCTCTCTGTCTCTCTCTTTATCTCTCTCTCTCTCTCTCTCCTCCCCAGGCTTAATCTCTCTCTGAGAAGGTAATAGGGGTAACAGTTTGACTTTTAACTGGCAGCTCCACTATCTCCTCTATCTGCTACACAATGTGTAGAGAGATGGCGGCGCGCTCAGACGCGAGGCTTGGAGTGGCTTCCACGCTGGTGTTTTTTAGTGTTTTTAAGAATATTTGTATGTACATTTTTATTTTAGTACTTATAGGGAACGGTTGTGTAAATAGTACCTACAGCAGACTAGACTTACTAGAAGTTGGTGCGAAAAACGAGGGGACTGTAACGGCGGAATTCTTAGAACAACAAAGGATCCCTTTCGACATCGCGAGGTCGCCGGGTGAACAGTACTACGCTATCCCAACACTAAGGCGTAAGCGACGGAGGCGAGACCGTAAACAACGCCGAGGAGCAAGGGGAGGCCTGCTAGCAAGGCTGAGGAGAAGCCCAAACAAACCAGCTTTGCCAAGCATTTTCCTCTCTAACGTCAGATCCCTGACGAACAAGATGGATGAACTGAGACTACAGGTGGCCAAAAACAACATCGTAGGGGATAGCTGTGTGATTATTCTGACCGAAACCTGGCTAAATGACAACATTGTGGACGCTACTGTTAGCTTGGAGGGGCGAACGCTGCACCGCGCTGACCGAACGCTGCTTAGTGAGAAGACCCGCGGAGGCGGCCTCATTATATCTACGAAGGACAGCTGGTGCTTAAACACGAAAACTGTAAGTAGCCACTGCTCCCCAGACCTGGAATATTTGACTGTTAAATGCCGACCCACATACCTCCCTAGGGAGTTTAACGCGGTGCTAATAACATGTGTGTATATAGCGCCTAGCGCAGACAGCAGAGTAGCATTGGCGCGACTATATGAAGTCATCAGTAGCCAACAAAGCACTGATCCACAGGCTATTCACATCATAGCGGGGGACTTCAATCATGTCGACCTGAAGGCAGTACTACCCAAGTTCTATCAGCATGTGAAATGTGCAACGAGAGGAGGAAAAACACTGGATAAGGTATACACCAACATCAAACGTGCTTACAAGGCTAGTCCGCTAGCTCATCTAGGCATGTCTGACCATGTGTCAATCCTCCTGATTCCTGCATACACTACAATGGGGAAAAGTGCTCCCATCACCACTAAGACTGTCAGAACCTGGCCAGAAGGGTCCGCTCCACTGCAGATCTGCCTAAATGACACCCTATGGCAGGAATATGAGCATGAGGACCTGGAACAGTACACGTCGTCGGTTCTGAACCACATAGTGAACTGCACCAACTCAGTCACCGTGGACAAACGGGTCCGGGTCTACCCCAACACGAAGCCATGGATGACTGGGAAGGTCCAAAAACTGATCAACGAGAGGGACAACGCCTTCTTCGCAGGGAAGAGCACACCGCTGTACAGCTCCACCAGGGCCAACCTAAAGCGCGGCATCAAAGCGGCCAAGGCAGAGCACAGAGAGAAGATTGAGGAATGCCTCCTGAGCAACGACTCCAGGCGGATGTGGCAGGGGGTTCAGCAGATGACAAACTTCAGAGCCAACAGGCTCACAGCCGCAGAGGACGACCCCCTGCTGGCGGGAAAGCTGAACACCTTCTACGCCCGGTTCGACGAGGGGCGAACGGAGGTAACCGCAACACAAACACCACTCTCTCCAGCTCTCAGCCGCCTCACCCTCACAGAGCATGAGGTGAGACGCGTACTGAAGGCGGTGGACCCCAGGAAAGCCTCGGGGCCGGATGGCGTCCTGGGACGGGTGCTGAGAGACTGCGCCGACCAGCTGGCCGACCAACATCTTTAACCAGTCCCTGTCCCAGGCCACCGTCCCACCCTGCCTGAAAACCTCAACTATCATCCCAGTCCCGAAGAAAAGCACGGTGAGCTGCCTAAACGACTACCGCCCGGTGGCACTCACACCAATCATCATGAAGTGCTTCGAGAAACTAGTCCGGGCCCACATACTCACACGCCTCCCGCCCAACCTGGATCCATACCAGTTCGCCTACAGAGCCCACAGGTCCACAGAGGACGCCATAGCGACGACCCTCCACGCCACTCTATCCCACCTGGAGAGGGGAAACAGCTACGCGAGACTGCTCTTCGTGGACTTCAGCTCCGCCTTCAACACCATCCTTCCAGACAGGCTAGTGACCAAACTACTAGACCTGGGTCTATCACACTCTATATGTGCGTGGATCAAGGACTTCCTGACCGACCGCCCCCAGAGGGTGCGGGTGGGCCCCCACACCTCCACAGCCCTCAGCCTCAGCACTGGGTCCCCCCAGGGCTGCGTGCTAAGCCCCATCCTCTACAACCTCTACACCCACGACTTCACCCCCGTCCACCCCAGCAACTACATCGTAAAGTTTGCAGACGACACCACCGTGGTGGGATGTATCTCGGGGGGGGACGAGGCAGCGTACAGGGATGAGGTAGAGCAACTGAGCAAGCTGTGCAAGGTTAACAACCTGCTGCTAAACAAGTCAAAGACCCAGGAATTCATCGTAGACTTCAGGAGGAAAAAGGCCGAGATCCAGCCCCTGCTCATCGACGGAGAGAGCGTGGAGAGAGTCTCAACCCTCCGATTCCTGGGACATCACATGCGGGATGACCTGGCCTGGAAGGACAACACAAAAGGCACCATCAAGAGGGCACAACAGCGGCTATACACCCTGAGATGCCTCAGGAAAGAACACAACAAGCAGGAGATACTAGTGGCCTTCTACCGCGGCGCAGTGGAGAGCATCCTCACCTACGGCATCTGCAACTGGTTCTACAGCTGCACAACAGCGGAGAGAAACGCGCTACAGAGAGTCGTGAGAACAGCACAGAAGATCACCGGCGCCCCCCTCCCCTCTCTGGAAGAGCTGTACAACACACGCTGTCTCAGGAAGGCCTCCAAGATCTCCAGGGACCCGACCCACCCTGGGCACGTACACTTTATCAGGCTGCCCTCGAAAAGGAGGTACAGGACCCCGGCCGTTAAGACAAACAGACTGAAGAACTGCTTCTACCACAGGGCCGTCAAGGCCCTGAACACAGCAAAGGCCTAAGTTCTGGGCCCAGGACAGTCTGGACGGATTGTATGGCAGCTAGTGCTGAGACACAAACATGTACATTTCAAGCCTGCAAACTGTGACACTTTAAATAACGTGAAAAAATACTTTTGTGCAATATGACAACCCTAGTTGACTATCTGTGCAGTATAGTACAGTGGATTGTGTACATAGCCTTTATTTATGTAAACCAGCTCCTTACCTTCTTGTGATTTTATTCTTTTTCTAAAAGTTTTTTTTTTTTCCTTTCCTAACACCAGGGGAGCCACCCCTCCTAAATTTCGTTGTTTGGTACCTGTACTGTAGCAATGACAATAAAGTCCATTCATTCATTCATTCATTCATGTTTTCTAGCTTTCTCTGGTCCGTTAGATACATAGGCTGATATTGGCCTTTTACAGAAATATCTCTTTTTACTTTTTCATACTTTTTCCAGTTTTGAGGTTCAGTTGCTGAAAGTAGGCATAACCCTCTTCATCATGATCATCTACCGCCCGACGGACAGCAAAACCTTTAAGGAAACCAAGAATTGTACATCCCAATTCTCTGATCTCCTTACTGAAATCATTCCCAGCCATAACAAGGTGCTTATCGTGGGGGATCTCAATATCCATGTGGATAATCCCCCCTCGGGCTTTCGAGTCTGAATTCCTGGACCTGATCGAGTCATTTGGTTTGACTCAGCATGTTTCTGGCCCCACCCACAGTGGAGGACACACATTACATCTGGTCCTCTCAGTCAACATCCCCATCAGTGACGTGGAGACCATGCTGGCCCATGCTGACTGTGACCATATGGCAGTTCTGTTCACCTCATCTCTGTCCATCCCTCCCGCTACCCAATCCTCTGCTCGCCTCTCTCGATGCATTAACGCCCAGACAGCCCCAAAGTGTTCCTCTGCTTTCATGGCCGCTCAAAACATCAGGGCAGGTGAGGCACCATCTGACCCAGAGGAACTCACTTCCATGTTCAACACCTCCTGTCGCTCCATCCTCGACTCGATAGCCCCACTTACCCTGAAAAAGCCCAAACCCAGGGTCTCAGCTTGGCTCAATGACACCATCAGATCTCAGAGAAGAGCGTGGAGACAGGCGGAACGCAGGTGGAAAAAGGACAGGCTGACCATCTCACTCGAGATTTTGAGGGAAAAGCAGAGGACCTATCAGAAGGTGGTAAAGACTGAAAGGGCCAAGTACTTTGCCACTCTCATCTCCAACAACTCACACAACCCCAGAGTTTTATTCAGGACAATCAACACCGTTGTTCACCCCCCCCCTACCGTCATCCAGGATCCATCCCCGGCTAAGTGCGAGGAATTTTTATCCTTTTTTTCTGACAAAGTCACCAACATCAGAAAAAACATCCCGCACTCCACCAAGGACTTAGCCGTCACACTGGGATGTTCATCCACTTTCTCCAGCTTCTGTCCTTTCACTCTACCAGCCCTCACCAAGATGGCCGCTGCACTGAAGCCGGCCTCATCGTCTCTGGACCCCATCCCTACCCCCCTACTCAAAGAGGTGTTCGACACGATAGGGCCACACATCCTCTCAATAATCAATAGCTCGCTGGCCACTGGCATTGTTCCGCCCAGCCTCAAACAAGCAGTGGTCCAGCCTCTCCTTAAGAAACCCAACTTGGACCCCTCCAACCCCAGTAACTACAGACCTATTTCCAAGCTCCCAGTCGTGTCCAAGCTCCTGGAAAAGGCTGTCCTCAGCCAGCTGTGGCCCTACCTCCAACAGAACAACATCCTGGAGAAGTTTCAGTCTGGCTTCAGACCTGGCCATAGCACTGAGTCGGCACTTTTAACGTTTTGGAACGACCTCCTCCTCATCGCAGACTCCAGGAAATGTGCTGCCCTGGTCCTCCTGGACCTCAGCGCAGCTTTTGACACTATAGACCACGCCATCCTCCTCGATCGCCTCCAGCAGGAGGTTGGCATCACCGACACCGCTTTGTCGTGGTTCAAGTCCTACCTCAGCAATAGAACCCACGCCGTCAACATAGCAGACAGCTCCTCCAGACAAGCCAACCTCACCTGTGGGGTCCCTCAGGGCTCCATCCTCGGTCCCATCTTGTTCTCCCTCTACATGCTCCCCCTATGTCTAATCCCTCAACGCTACAAGATCTCATTCCACTGCTATGCGGACGACACCCAGCTCTACTTGTCAATCAACACTGACGACCCCGCCGATCTGAAGCGCCTGATGGACTGCCTCCGCGATGTGAAGGAGTGGATGGCCCAGAGCTTCCTACAGCTGAATGAGAGCAAGGGGGAAATCCTCCTCATCGGCAACACCACCGCCATCACTCAGCTCAGCACCAACATGGGAAGCCTGTCCACCCTTGTCAGACCACATGTCAAGAACCTTGGTGTCATCTTTGACTCCGAGCTTAACCTTGACCGACAAGTGAGCTCCGTCGTGAAGGCATGTTTCTACCAACTACGCATCATAGCCAAGATCAAGTCCTTCCTCACCCCCAGCGACCTGAGGAGGGTCGTCCTCATGCTAATCTCATCTAGGCTCGACTACTGCAACTCACTCTATGCTGGACTTCCTGATAAGACCATCTACCGCCTGCAGCTAGTCCAAAATGCCGCTGCCAGGCTGGTGTCAGGCACCGAAATGAGGGACCACATCTCCCCTGTCCTCATCTCCCTTCACTGGCTCCCAGTGAAGAAGAGAGTGAAGTTCAAAATCTGCACCTTTGTTTTTAAAGCTCTCAACAGTCTCGCCCCACCATACATCAAGGACCTCCTGGACCTGTCTTCCACCTCAAGGCCCAGGCTCAGGTCCGACGCCCAACTCAGCCTGAGGGTCCCACGTACCAACCTCAAGAGGAAGGGTGACCGTGCCTTTGCGGTGATAGCACCGACCCTGTGGAACGCGCTCCCTTCTGCCATCAAGTTTGCCCCCACTCTGGACTCCTTTAGAGCCAAGTTAAAAACCCACCTCTTCCTAAATGATATTCCCTAAGTCTACTCCCTATTTGTTGTGAATTGTATGCCTGAGATTTACGTTTAAGTCGTCTGTGTCTGATTGCTTTCTGTGTTCCTTGTCTTTGTCTTTATCTGTTCCTTTACCCGGGCTGCGCCCCGGGCCGATGTAAAAGTTGGATGTGGGGCGCATTATAAATAAAATTAACATAACAATTAACATAACATCTGTATGTGCACACATTCCTCTAATAACGCACCGATACAGCACCAAGGATGTGCGTCAGCACTGGTGGACTCAGGGGGGGCGACTGCACCTCCTGGTGCCACCACGGTTGAAAAACGTCTCTCAAGTGCCCTTTTGAGTGGCAAAAATGCCCTTTTGAGTGGCGAAAATGAGAGGACGTGCCCTATTGGCTGCCCTTCCAATGATCTAAACTTGACCATGTGCACTGATGGGGTCCCATGTTGTGTAGTAGGTGCCCTTTTTTTCTTTTCTCCCCTGCCCTTCAAAGAGCCTGAGTCTGCCACTGTGCGTCAGCCTCACGTTTAAAATCATGGAAAATCTGCATAATCACAGTTTTCCAGAGTGCCTACTGAATGGCTGAATTTAACAAAGTAGCGTTAGCTCTTTGGTCTGCAGTCGATTAGCACAGTTGCTAACTAAAAGGATGTTGACCGGACCAAGGTTATGTGACATAAGGAGTCACACACGTGTATTTCGCCAGGTAACATGGTTATCTTGAATCCATGAATTTCAAGTTCAGAATGTTCCAGTATGTCTGCAGCACCCTGGGTTGTCAGCGATGCGTCAGAGATCATAGCAGTGTTGTCCCTGTGCTGCGGTTGTTGCGTTATGCCTGAGTGAGACAATTATGTGTCTGATTGCTCGTCCTGTTATGTGCGGTCCTGTATTTGTGTCAGTAAACAAGTGTCGAGTTGATGCTGAATGTGTCTTGATGTGATCGTTACAAACACAAGCGACACGGGTTTGTAGTTCCAATCAACCCTGTTAGCGTGGAATGCACTATGCCGGTTTGTTTACGCCTGTGAAGAGAGACAAATGTGTCACTTTGATGAAGTGTGTCTGGGGTGAGGGAGCTGTGGAATACATTACAGTAAATGACAGTGTTTGTGCATCCAGGAAGTGTAGGAGTTATTCTAACAGTATATTTTAAGAATGTTTTTCACAGTACATTTTTGTTTTGTTTTTGCAAATGAGTATAACAAAAAGGTATAGATCAAACGGTGTCACAACAGGTTAGATTGAACAGCAAATAACTGATATCAATATGCAGTACACTGAACATGTGTGAAATTCTCATTTGGCATAGTACAAGTGTGCATAAAGTAAATAAATGCTGCTCTATTTCCGGTC
Organism: Nansenia antarctica; assembly: GCF_963989245.1. Taxonomy (NCBI): domain Eukaryota; kingdom Metazoa; phylum Chordata; class Actinopteri; order Argentiniformes; family Microstomatidae; genus Nansenia; species Nansenia antarctica. The sequence continues at coordinate 85,717,863 of NC_137674.1, forward strand.
ATTATTAAGAAATTATTTTATATTTTTGCCTGAAAACTTCAGCAGGTATTGGTTATCGGGAATTTTGCCATATATGTAGTTAGGTGCCATAGGGGGGTAGTAGTGGTCTAGTGAGTGAGTTGGCCTGGTGATCGGAAGGTTGTGAGTTCAAATCCCACCTGAAACACCACCACTAATGTGCCCTTGAGTAAGGCACTTGGCCCTCAGTTACTCCAGGGGAGTATTGTATCCCTGTAATTTGTAATTGTAAATCGCTTAAATGGATTAAAAGCGTCTGCTAAAATGGCAAATTCGAAAGATTCATAAATTCACTCCCGTCTCTCTCTCTTCTCCCCTTCTCTCAGTCCCTGAGATGGACTTGTGTGTGTCTGGGGAGGGGGATGGCGTCAACGCGCTGTGCTGCCAGATCAACAGCTCCTTCACCAAGCCCTCTGAGGAGCTGCTCTCTGACCCTCCCTTCAACGGCCTGCCAGCCTGCACCGTCCCCCCTGCCCTCCCCCCACCGCCCGCACCGCTGCAAGGTAGGAGCCCCCACATCACCACATCCAACTGTGTTCAATTACATTATGACACGTTCTAGTCTTTTGGTCCTCATGTCGGCAACCAATGAATATGTTCGGACTTTTCTTTTTGAAACACGGAACTGCGTTTCAACGTTGTTGAGAATCACAACACAAACTCGCTAGTCAAGCCAAAATACTGCAACAACGCAACGGATTGGGTGAGTAATCCCCACTGCTACCTAGTTAACTATAACACTACTTGACATTGTTAGCAGGCTCACAAAACAAGCCGTGCTAGTCGACTAGCGACGCGTCGTTGATTTTCAACAACGCAGAAATGTATTCACATTTTTCGAAAGAAAAGTCACCGATCATTACATCGGATCCCGACGTGAGGACCAAAGCATTAGAACGTGTCACAGATACATCCGTCACGGTTGACCAAACAGACAATGATTTATATTCATACGTGTTCTCTGTTCTCTGTTCTCTCTTTCAGCCACTTCCTCATGGGGGCACGCAGACCCTCCGGTCAAGTCCTCCCCCACCACGGTCCACAGCGGACACCGGCGGACCCCCTCCGAGGCAGAGCGCTGGCTAGAGGAAGTGGCCAAAGCCGTCAAGGCCCAGCAGCAGCAGACCCCGACCCTCCCGACCCTGCCACCACCTCCGCCACCACCGTCCTCCCAGCCAGCCATGTCCGTCCCTGTCCCCGCCATCCCTGGCCCTCCTCCTCTGTCCACAGTCACACAGTCCATGTCCGGTGGTCCTCTCATGTCCGGTCCTCTCCTGTCAGGTGCTGTTATGTCAGGAGGAGGCCCCCTGCCGATGACAGGAGGTCCTGGTTCAGGTCCGATGTCTTTGTCTGGAGAAGCAGCCATGTTGTCTGGAATACCAGGCGTTGCACCTTGCTCCGCCCTGCCCACCTCGAAGCACCCCTCCTTCCCCCTGGCATTCAACGCCCCCGTCGTCGTCGTCCCTGGGGGCCTCTACGCCGCCCAGCCCCCCCTCCAGCCGGCCTTCGTCCCCATGCCGGGGGTCTACATGCCGGGCCTGGCCAGCAGCCTGACGTACCCCAGTGCCGGCCACAACCACATCCCCGTGGTGGGCATCACCCCCTCCCAGATGGTGGCTAACGTCTTCTGCACAGCGGTCGGGGGGTCAGGGGGCACCGGGGGGGTCTCCATGGGCCTAGGAGGAGGAGGAGGAGGAGGAGGGGGGATCATGGGGCCCAAGACAGGCGCAACCATGCTCAGCGGCGGGCACCACCACCACCCTCACCACCACCACACGTTCCCCAGCGCCCAACCGCCTTTCGGTGCCCCCCCGCCGATCGTCAACGGCCTCCCCCCCCTCCCACTCCCCCCGCACCACAACGTCCCTGTCTCCTCCACCTCCGCCGCCGCCGTCACACAGAACGGCACGACCAACGGAGGGAGCGGTAGTAGCAGCGGGTGGCCACCAGAGGGAGCGCTGCTGCTGCAGCCCAACAACGACAACCAACGACCGCCTCCGGCGATCTCCCAGGAGGCTGAGCACTTCGAGGCCAAGTGGGCGGCGTTGGAGACGAAAACGCAACAACAACAACAACCCCTCAAGGGGGCGGGGGCAACCCAAGCACCCAACCCGTTCTCAAACGACTTGCAAAAGACGTTTGAGATCGAGCTTTAACTGGACTGGGACTGGACTGGGGAGGTGTTGAGGTTGAGGTTCTGTTGTTGAGCCTCTGCATAGACTGATGTGATGAGGAGCACCACCACCACAACTAGACTAAATCACTCCATGCCCCCCCCTCCGTCCTCCCTGCCCCCCCCCCCCCCTCCCTCCCTGCCCCCCATCCCCCAGCCGCTTTTGCTTCTACTGTTTGGATCTCCTTCTAAGACCAACTCGGAGGGGGGGGGCAGGGTTTGAGGAGGAGGGGCCAGAATGTGACAGTTATGGTCACTTAAAATCACAGGAGGACATGTTAGATAGGCGAAGTGACTTGAGATTATGTTGATTTTTACCCAAGCACAGAAAAAATGAAAAACCTGGCCAAAATTGTTTTATTTATTGTTAATATTATTGTTTATATTTAATATATATACAATTATGTTTATATTTTAACCGTTATATATATATATTTTGAAATACGTTTTTTGAGGTCAGTTGCTCAAAGTTTTTTTTTTCCCCTGTATTTATTTTTGTTGAACTAGAAAAGAAGAAGGGAAACAGAATCTGTGACTGGGCAGGTGAGCTGAGATGAGAGAGGGAGGGAATATAAGTCACCAAATGAAAGTCTGTGTAATCAGAACCATGTTGAAGGGACAGTGTGTGATGTGTGAGAGAGTGTAAATAGCATGCTTTTTTCACCCTGTATTTATTACCCCCCCATCATGTGTCACGGTCAAAAGCTATTGAACCCAAATGAGTTCCTATTAATTCACCAAGCACGCCCACCACACTGTAACATTCTTAGAACACCATTGAACACCCTAGAACACAGTTGAACACCCTAGAACACCATGGAACACCCTAGAACACTGTTGAACACCCTAGAACACCATGGAACACCCTAGAACACCATGGAACACCCTAGAACACTGTTGAACACCCTAGAACACCGTTGAACACCCTAGAACACCATGGAACACCCTAGAACACTGTTGAACACCCTAGTACACCATCGAACACTCCAGAATACTTTAGATATGGTACTAACAATGGCACTATATTTCAATGTGAATGACACTATTTTATAGTGTATACACTTTCTATTCTCAACACAGGGTATCCAGACACTCTTAAATCAGTGCAGTCAGCTCTACGAGGGTACGTTTTGATTGGTACAAAATGCTGAGGGTGCATTTGAAAGAGGTCATAGGTCATAGGCTTTAAAGGCCTTTATGTCGCTGTTTTCTTGGTGCTTAACTTCTGACAGTCAGAAGAACAGGACTAAAATACAATTGTTAAAGGTTTCCGAGTCCAGTCCTTAGCCCGTACTGACAGCTGCTGTTTTGTTCTGGCTCGTACAAATCTGTGCCAGACTTACTTACTTCTTTACTACTCCCACTGCTTTCACTACTGCAGACAATTACTACTGGCACTTCTGTTAGTTATTAGCTACCCTGACTTCGGTCGGAGCTCGCTAGAAAAACGGTACTAGTTTATCATTATTCTCCAGAGTAGTAAGCATTTTATTCACAACATTCTTCACGTAATAACAAGAGTGAAGATTCCTTACGCCGTGTACGAGCCCCCATTTACTGTGTATCAATATTCGCCCACAGAAAACGACACTGACACTGACAGCAAATGTAGACAACAGTAGCGCGCTCTGATGAGAAGCTTCTTTCTCTTTTTTTTTGTAGTTATTATTACCCAGCTAGCCTGGTCCCAGATCTGTACGTGCTTTAGCCAGCTTTGATGACTGCTTGTTTGACGACATGCCACACTGTATGGAAGACCCGGGGGTCTTGAAGTCACAGGGGTTGGTTGTCATGACGATCAGTTGTCATGACGAAAAATCTGGTGGGTGATGTGTAGGTGTGTATCCTCATCAGTAGAGATTATCCATGTTGTTGATTGACATTGTCAACTTCACAAACCACCGTTGAGTTAAGGAAATAGGAGGAGTTCATTTGGGGTCGTCTCATTCTTGGTTTCCTGGTCGTTAACACTTCCTGACTGGTTGACCAATCAGGCCTCTGCATGTGGCACAATAAGGATCCCCTCCATTTGGTTTGCGTTCCCTATAACTGGCCAGTAAGGGCGCCATATTTTCGCTTATGTTTTGAACAGATAAAACTTCTAATTTCATTCGCTCCCCGCCCCCTCCTCTTTCCCAGAAGGAAATATGTAGTTTCATCTTTGAAATTTGTGTTTTTTATTTCTTGACATTCCCCCAAAACCCCTCATTTGCACACCCTCAAAATTAAAATGTAGGTTGATTATGTTCAAAATAAAAAAATGAAAAACTAAATTACCTCAAACTTGATTGTAAACCATAGTTGTAGTTGATAACAAACCAGTGAAGTTTATTTTTAATCTTTATTTACAGAATTTTGTATTTAAACCTACATATTTGTATTGTAATTACATTGTACAAAGATAAATAAATAATATAATATTAAACTTGTTTGGTGTCTGTTTCATCTGCTCTCCCTGCATCTGTCCTATAGCACGCCCAGTGTGACAGTTAAGCAATATCACACGAGAGGGAGTGCTGGGAAGAAGCTCATGGAAGACAATCACAGCCGTGCTGATATTCAGTATAACAGCATGACCTTGAATGTGATATTGCTTTTATACAACAGTTCTACAGCGCAATTTATTAGTTAACAGTAATAAGCGACAACAGATTATGATTTGTTTGTTTATTTAACAATTTATTTTGGCTCCGTCAACAAAAAATAGTTCCGCAACTGGACTGTTGCCTAGTAACCTGAACACAAACATCTGCAGGCTAACTACTTTGTATTATAGGTCATTTCAGAGTGATACATACAGTTAAAAGTCATATTTATGTTATAGTTTATGTTTATAGTTATACTGTATATCAGCACTCATGGAATGCCTCTTGTCCAATCAAATTACTTGGTCGGAACTAACTGTTGTATAATGTGTCACAACAGCAGACGCACGTTATGTAATCATTAAAAGCCTCAGTATGTACAGTATGTGATGCAAAAAGGTTTGTGTCATCATGACTGCATTTAATCTGCAGGGTCAGGCTGCTGATCCAGTGTTGCTGCTTTTACATCTGATTCATTAAGCCGACATCATTGATTTTCAACAGCGTTTTATTTTTTAAACATTTTTCAGAATAAAAGTCTGAACATTAAATCGGTTGCCAACTTGCGACAAGTGACAAAGTGGCAGTGGGTGTAAGAGATAGTATTGAGTAAAGTAACTGTGTGCTTAATGTTTAGGTAGTCTGTATTCATGGGGTGTGCTTGGGGATGATAGTCAATTGTCTACAGTGGGCTTGTTCATGAGCCTGATCGCCTGGGGGAAGTAGCTGCTGGTTAGCCTCTGAGTTTTGGCCCTGAGGCTCCGGAAGAGGCCTCGTCTTTTGAACGGCATCAGTTCAAACTGACCGTGGTTGGGGTGTCTGGGGTCTTTGATGATCCTCCGGGCTTTGCTGACACACCGTTTGTTGTATCTATCCTGGATGGAGGGAAGCTCACATCCACTGATTCGCTTGGCTGTCCACACCACCCTCTGTAGTGCTTCGTGGTTGAGGGCAGTGCAGTTGCCGTGCCAGGCAGTGATGCAGCCAGTCAGAAGGCTCTCAGCCCTGCCTATGTAGAAGGCCGCAGGGTCTGGGACCTCATGCCAAACTTCTTCAGCCGCCTGAGGTGAAAGAGGCTGTTGGTAGGTATACTATGTTTTTTTTTTCCTTCTTTTTCTTAGAATGATAATAATATATCATACTATAATACTGCGGAAAAAATAATCAAGTGAAAAAAAAAAGATAAAATATATCATATACTATGTTCTTTTTTTGTTTGGTTTTCACTTTATTATTATTTGTTCTTAGTATGATAGTATGATATATTATTATCATACTAAGGAAAAAATAATAAAGTGAAAAAGAAGATATATGTGACAACTCCCAATGAAAAGGGCTACCTGTAGGCAAAATCATTTTTCTGTTTTTTACATGTGCTTAAACTACAGATTGTAAGCTTATATCATACTATACTATATACTACTTTTTTCCCCTTTATTGTAATACATGTGCTTAAACTACAGATTGTAAGCTTATATCATACTATACTATATACTACTTTTTTCCCCTTTATTGTAATACAAAAGCACATGGACACACATTTATAATATGATATATAGTATAGTATGTTGTAGTATGATATATTATGATGTAGTATAGTAAGCGTCACAAAAAAAGAAAAAAAGAACATAGTATATGTATTATAGTATGATGTAGTCATACTATACTATGGGTTTTTTGTGACGCTTACTATATTACTTATTATTATCATAATATAGCATACTATACTTTAATGTGTTGATGCATATACATCTAAGATTAGCATCAGAGGATGCTAAAAATAAAGAAATAAATATGAACACGACACTGCTGTTGATATACTGCCCCTGTGTGGTGAAAACAGGCCTGTTCTTTATTACACAACTGGATCATTTACATTTGGCATTGTAGAGTTAGAGTTAGTTCAAGTTTATTTCGCACAGCAGACCTGGTACATTGGGATACAAATGATTTTCAAAAATAAAAAATAAATAAATAAAAAATCCACATGGTTAATTAAGCTGTCCGAAAGGGAATAGGAGGTAACAAGGCTTATTCGTCCTATCCCCATTCACACACTACAATTACCGTAGCGTAGGTTTACAACAGAAACAAACAAACAAAAAACAATCAGGCTCAATGTTGTCATTCAAATTCAAATACACACAATACAGAATACAAACTCATACACTAATTTTAGCAAATGGCATGTCCTGTCTCTTCCATGTTGTATCTAAGGATATAATTATTATACATTATTTTAAATTGCAGTTCATTAGTACACCTTTGGAGCTTTTCCTCAATACCATTCCACAACACAACTCCGCAGATTGATATACAACATATTTTAACGTTAGTTCGTGCGTAATGCTGTCTCATGTTAAGTTCTCTTCTAAATGTATAGTCCCCATCTCTCTCAGTGAATAGTCTTTGCAAATTGCCCGGCAACAGTTGTAGGAAGGATTCCACGTTGAAATCGTTAGTCCTTACCTACTGGTAGTCTGTGTAAAGGCCTTCTGTTCTATTACTATACCTCTCCTCCTGTCATGATAGCTTACAGAGCCCACCACCTCTCCAGTCTCCATTATGTTCTATGTCCGGGCGGCTGTGTCTCAGGAGGTAGAGCCGCCGTCTAATGATCGCAAAGTTGGCAGATGGGCGGTTCGAGTCCCGGCTGGACACATGTCGAAGTGTCCTTGGGCAAGACACTGAACCCCGAATTGCTCCCAGTGAGCGGGCCGGCCGGCGCCTTGTATGGCAGCTTGCCGACATCGGCGTGTGAATGTGTGTGTGAACGGGTGAATGAGAGGCCGTTGTAAAGCGCTTTGGATAAAGGCGCTATATAAAAGTGCAGTCCATTGAGCCCCGCTGATGCTGAGTGGGTGGTAGCTCCTCTGCTGCTCCCTGCTCCACTATCGGTTCCTTGGTTTTACTGTCATTTAGCATGAGAACAGGAGCAAAAGAACAATATACACCCTGTTTTTAAACAAACCCACCTACCCTTTCCTCACATACACACCCTTACACACACATACATAAATCATTCTCTTCTAAATTGAATGAATTTACTGTGGTCTCATACTTTGGTCATGTGACTAAAATATACTTGTCTAACTTACATCATAGCCTACATCCCTGACAAATCATACAGGCGATATAGGTGGCTGGTGTGGTAGCCTATGGAAATTCTTCATCTTTATATTGTGGTAAGTAATTATTTTCTCCAATAACTTAACTTTGAATGTTTTCAGTAAGATCCCCAGTCAAATGTGCTGCCTAAAGGAATGTGTTATAATGAACTAAACACACAGCTGTATTCATATAAAGACAACTGTACATTACTGGCAGGGCTGCAATCCAACTTTCCATCGCACAAAAGTATGATGTGTGCATGTCATTAAATCTTATTTCGGTTAACACAGGAATAGCCGTGCCTTTTTTACCTACTATAAGAGCCGCACCGAACCATAGTCTTTACAATGGGAAACTGCTATTTACACACAACGACCACTAGTTGGCGCGTCTTGTAAATTAGCCTGCCTCCTACACAGGAAAACTGCAAAATAGCTTCATACTAGCTTATCCTGATGTGATTTTGGAAAATGTAAGGATACTGGGTGGTAGAACGCACATATATAGATAATGGTGGCCTACTACCGCGGCGCAGTGGAGAGCATCCTCACCTACGGCATCTGCAACTGGTTCTCCAGCTGCACAACCGCGGAGAGAAATGCGCTACAGAGAGTCGTGAGAACAGCCCAGAAGATCACCGGCGCCCCCCTCCCCTCTCTGGAAGAGCTGTACAACACACGCTGTCTCAGGAAGGCCTCCAAGATCTCCAGAGACCCAACCCACCCTGGGTACGAACACTTTACCCGGCTGCCCTCGAAAAGGCGGTACAGGACCATGGCCGCAAGGACAAACAGACTGAAGCACAGCTTCTACCCCAGGGCCATCCAGGCCCTGAACACAGCAAAGACCTAGGTTCTGGGCCCTGGACAGTCTGGACGGATTGATGGCAGCTGCTGGACTGAAAAAAATCAGGTGTAGTGCTGAGGCACAAATATGTACATTTCTAGCCTGCAAACTGCGACACTTCAAATGAATGTGCAATAACACTATGTGCAATATGACAACCCTAGTCGTCTATCTGTACAGTATAGTATAGTGGATAGTGTACATAGCAGCAACGGCTCGCTCCTGCAGATTCCTCCTCTACAACATCAGAAGGATACGACCATTCCTTACCAGAGAGGCAGCGCAACTCTTGACCCAGGCACTGGTCATCTCCCGCCTGGATTACTGCAATGTACTCCTGGCTGGGCTCCCCGCTTCAGCCATTAGACCCCTGCAGCTCATCCAGAATGCTGCTGCCCGGCTGGTATTCAACCTCCCCAAATACTCGCATGTCACCCCTCTCCTTCGCACCCTGCACTGGCTCCCGATAGCAGCTCGCATCAGATTCAAGACCCTGGTGCTTGCATACCAGGCAGCTAAAGGGACAGCCCCTGCCTACCTGAAGGAAATGGTAACCCCCCAAACCCCTGCCCGCTCACTCCGTTCCTCCACCTCGGCTGGCCGACTGGCCCCACCTCCTCTACACAGCAGTCGGGCTGCCCGATCACGTCTCTTCACAACACTGGCTCCCCGCTGGTGGAATGAGCTCCCCACGGCCGTCAGAACGGCAGAGTCACTACCCATCTTCCGTCGTAGACTGAAGACCCATCTCTTCAGGTTACATCTTAACTGCTCCTCCTGAGACATCTTCTGACCCTCACCACTACGTCTCCTAAAGACACCTGCTTTCCCCTCTACTGTGTCCCTAAGAACTTCTACTGCCCCCCTTGTACTGTTTCTCAGTTTCTCCAGTAAAAAAATAAAATAAAATAAAAATAAAATAAAAAATAACGTTCTATCAGTGGCCCCGGGCCTGAGCTAGAGTACTCTTCCTGCAACGAATAGTGGACTGCTGATTCACATGCTTAGTATTCAAATGTATTGATTGTAAGTCGCTTTGGAATAAGGCGTCTGCTAAATGCCAAAAATGTAAATGTAAAATAGCCTTTATTTATGTAAACCAGCTCCTTCCCTTCTTGTGTTTTTTTTTGTTTTTTTCTTTTCTTTCCTAGCACCAGGGGAGCCACCCCTCCTAAATTTCGTTGTTTGGTACCTGTACTATAGCAATGACAATAAAGACCATTCATTCATATCTAGGAAAAGTCATGAAAGGAGGGTCCTGAAATTGTAAGGGTCGTAACACTTTTCCATTTGGTATACCTCATAAACTTTCTTGCATTTCTGGTGTGTGCATTTTACATATTCTATGCTATCTACATGTCTCACTGGATGGGGTTAGTGCTGTTGACTCATCAGAAATAGAATGTTTTATTAAGCTTAATCCATCAACAACGTGATTGGACCGTTGTAGATCACGAGGTAGAAACAGGCCTTTCGGATTGGTTTAGTATTTAGTATCCCTCTGTACGCCTGATCCACTAGAGAACGTTTCTAAAGTGAGTTTTTAAATTTGAACGAATTACCATCGCCTAAAAACATACATGTGTTTCGAAAAAATACATATGATGCATATGCTTTCCTTCGCCACACCGTCCACAAAATGTTCTTGAAAACATTCTGACCAAATTGCACCAATAGCGACAGACCAAGAAGTGAGTCATCAGCAAGCGCGAGGAAGCGCGTATACCATCAACGCCTCTAAAGGAAAACCCAGGCTTATTTGCTTACGTATCTCGCGAGATCTACAAAAATAAGCCTGGAATTGTTGACAAGTCTCGCGAGACTTACTAAAAAAAGCCTAGATTTTACTTTGATAGAGTATAACACCACATGAATGTCACCACATGAATGTCAACACCGGGACTGTACAGTGAAGGCAGAGATAGAGACAGATTCTCCACATTGTAGCTATCTACCTACTGTGTTGTTACGTTCTCATGTAGCGTCAGAGTCTAAACTATCACGTTTAATATGATATTATATTAATGTAGTATTAACCGTATCAGATAACTATGTTGTCAACGGTGTGTGCGAGGTGTGCATCTGTATTATCTGCAGCTTCTGCAGCCTCTCGTGGGCATCTAAGACATCTCCACCAGAAAACCCCGAGGAAGATAAAGATATGCGACGCGATGTCAAGAGTAGAAGTGGGAACACATATACAAGTGCAGGTGAAAGTGCTTCCAGATTAACCTTCTTTCAATGAAGTCATCTTGCACAAGGCAGGCGCCTATGATCTGTCTGCACATGATGTTATATCATTCATTCATTCATTCATTCATTCATTCATTCATTCATTCATTCATTCATTCATTCATTCATTCATGCATTTACAATGATTGTGACCTGAACGGTGTTACTCTTCAGGTTACACCTTAACTGCTCCTCCTGAGACATCTACTGCCCCCCAGCACTGCGTCTCCTGAAGACACCCGCTTTTTCCCCTTTACTGTGTCCCCTAAAACTTCTATTGCCCCCCCTTGTACTGTTTCTCTGTTTCTCCAGTGTCTAAATAAATACAATTTAAAAAGTCTAGGTTTAGAAGAAGGTGATAGAAGAAGGTTTTTCCTTCTATCAATGGCCCCGGGCCTGAGCTGGATTACTCTTCCTGCTACGACTGGTGGATTGATGATTCACTTGCTTAATCAAATGTATTGATTGTAAGTCGCTTTGGAGTAAGGCGTCTGCTAAATGCCAAACATGTAAAATGTAAATGATTGAATACATGTTGCTTATCTCCTAGGGGTGGGTTCGCTCCATCAGACCCCAGAAGGAGAACCTGTTCCTCCATGTGAACGACGGCAGCAGCTTACAGTCTCTGCAGGTCGTAGCCAGCGCAGAGCTACATGACAGGTAACGGTGGGACATTATCTTCAAAACAGAAGACTTCAAATCAGGGTTCCCGCGCTGGTCTTAAAAAGCCTTTAAGTCTAAAATCCAGCAATCCAATTTACAAGGCCTAAAAAGATCTTAAATTGCAGTTATTCGGTCTAAAAATGAGGTGCTAGGTCTTAAAAATGAGATCCTGCAAGGAAATCAGTCCGACCACATCTATTTGAGCGGAAATTAATCAAGCAAAAAAAAGCCAATTCGCTTCCTTTTTTGTCTGTATGGCAGTGAAATCCCTAATTTCATCACCTTGAGGATGACAAAAAGCGATCACATGGTGTCGCGAATAGGTCAAAAATTATATTCAAAGAGGTCTAAAAAAGGTCTAAAAAGGTCTTACATTTGACTTGTTGAAACCTGTAGGAACACTGTCAAATATATTGATGATGCTGATATGTGGTTGTATGCATTTTATCTGTTCTTTAATATCCATGTGAAGCTTTTGCATTGAAGCGTCGGCTTAAATGATTGCTCTTTTTGGTTCTGTGTTTTCTTTTGTCAAGACTCGTCACATTTGGGAGCGCTGTGGAAATATCAGGAAGTCTGGTCAAGAGTCCAGGACAGAAGCAAGCAGTGGAACTTCAAGCAGACCAAATAGAAGTTGTTGGAGAATGCAACCCTGTGGTAAATATAATAATAATAATAATAATAATAATAATAATAACTTTATTTGTATAGCGCTTTTCCTGCTAACGTTGCAGCTCAAAGTGCTCCAATCATTATATAATCATCATTTAATGATTAAGTCATTTAAAGGCAACATTAAAAAGATGGGTTTTTAGTCTTGATTTGAACATATGTGCTGAGGTTGCATCCCTAATGTAAACTGGCAGTGCATTCCACAATCTGGGTGCATAAAATGAGAATGCAGCCTCACCAAACCTCTTCTTTTGTACATGTGGTACACAGAGAAAACCAGCGTCAGGAGACCTGAGAGCTCTATCGGGCTGATATGCTAGCAAAAGGTCTTTGAGATATTCTGGTGCTGTGATCACATCACATCACACAACACAGATGATCACAATGAACTCAGATTGACTGTACCTAACACGAGCGTCGATCGTTGATTCATGAGTTACAACTGCGACGCGATTTCACTTTTGATTGAAAGGCGTCATGGGCATAGCATTGGCTCAATGATGGGATTCAGTAACACAAGAAATTCTGGGTTACAAATTTCCTATGAACCACAAGCTGCTCTATCTGTGTAACTACACAGAGAATGAGATACAGACTCTTATCTATTTAAGGTACGGAAGACTTACCTACTCAGACCCATTGGGTAGACACAGTGGGGGAAATTCACGTTATGGAAAGACTGACTCACAGGTTACGACTTTTAGGACCACAGATGGACAGTAAATGGGGGAAGTGGACTTTATGGCAATTGACACAGATTTGAGACATGACAGCAGTAGCTTTTTCTTTTAAAAATGTTTTTTCTTCTGTTTGTTTTTGTTGATGATGACTTGTTGTATTATTGTTCTTATTGTTGAATAAAAAGAAAATTGTGATTCAGTAATACCAACGATATACATATCTTTTTTAGGACTTTCCCTTCAAAATCAAGGAGAGACACAGTCTTGAGTACATCCGTCAGTATCCTCATCTGAGGTGCAGAACCAACGCCTTCAGCTCCCTGCTGAGGATCCGCAGCGAGGCCACCGCAGCCATGCAGGCACACTTCAGGGTGAGGCCAGCATTATCAGGGTTCCTACAAGTTTCAACAAGTCAAATTTAAGACCTTTTTTAGACCTCTTTGAATATAATTTTAGACCTATTCGCGACACCGTATGATAGCTTTTTGTCATCCTGTCGTAGCTCCCGGGGGGCAGCGAATTGGCATTTTTTTGGTTCCAGCTTGATTAATTTCCACGTAAATAGATTTCCTTGCAGGACAAGCTAATATTTTTTTTTAGACCTAGCACCTAATTTTTTAGACCTAATAGCTGAAACTTGTGACTATTTTAGGCCTTATAAATCGTATTGCTGGATTTTAGACTTTACGGCTTTTTAAGACCAGCGTGGGAACCCTTATTATACATAATTTAGGTTTCCCACGGGTCCTTGAAATCCTTGAAAATTTGTGAATGAGAGAAAAAAAAAATCAAGGTCTTAAAAGTTTTTGAAAATAGACATATTATTATGGGTCATTGAAAGTGCTTGAATTCCCCTCTCTCTTTCTCTCTCTCTCTAAAAAAAGATATACTGTATATTCAAATGTTTTTACTTAGCTTGTCAACTAGTAAATAAGTCTCTGTATTGCTTAACTTAACACATATTTCATAATATATTGTTTTGCTATGCTGTGGTAGAGAAGGCACAAGACCATCTAGTGTTCACACATTCAAGCTTCTCTTTTTAATTGTTGTCTGTGAGCGGATAGTTCCTATTATATACATTCTCTAAATAGATCTGTCTCAAACTATGCCGTGTTGGGTCCTTGAATTTGAGGGAATTGAGTCTTGAAGGTGCTTGAATTTGATGTTTCAGAAGGTGTGGGAACCCTGTTACACATAATTGATTGATTGATTTTTATTTGGGTAAAAAGTACAGACAGTACATCCCATAGGATAGCAGGTAAAAGCATAACTGAAACACTTGTTTCCAACGTGGTCCTCGTTGGTAGACAAAACAACCAAGACAAGAACAAACAAAACACACCAAGAAACATACAAAGAGCATACGATATACAAGAACATACAAGACACAATCAGAATAAAGTTTGTCATTCTTTAGACAAAAGTGCTGCGTATCTGTGTGTGTGTGTGTGTGGGTAGGAGTGTATGACTATGTGTGCGTGTAAGTAATAATGCGTGTACGAGAGTACCAACAAACTTCATAATTGAGTTAGGCCCATTATTATTGTTATTATTATATGTGTATGTTATAATTGGAGAGGCTGCTTTTGTTTTGTTTCCAGGCGAAAGGCATCGTGCATATCCACACCCCGATCATCACCTCCAATGACTGTGAAGGCGCAGGGGAGCTGTTCCAGGTTGAGGTGAGTTTATGTATGTGTATGTTTTATGCAGGTGACACATTGAGTTAAATGGTAAACAGACTGCCTTATACAGCGCCTTATTCCAAAGCGCTTTACAACGGCCTCTCATTCACCCATTCACACACACATTCACACACCAATGGCGAGGTAGGCAAGCTGCCATGCAAGGCGCCGGCCCGCTCACTGGGAGCAATTTTGGGGTTCAGTGTCTTGCCCAAGGACACTTTGACATGTGGGGCCAGCCGGGACTCGAACCGCTGATCTGCCAACCTTGTGATCATTAGACGGCGACTCTACCTCCTGAGCCACAGTCTGTGTCGCAGGAGGTAGAGCCGGCATCTAACGATCGCAAGGTCGGCAGATCGTCGGTTCAATCCCCAGCTGGCCACATCGTTCGATCCTCCTTGGGCAAGACACTGAACCCCAAACTGCTCCCAGTGAGCGGGGCCAGCGCCTTGCATGGCAGCTTGCCGCCATTGGTGAGTGAATGTGTGTGTGAATGGGTGAATGAGAGGCCGTTGTAAAGCGCTTTGGAGCAGCTTTGGAGCAGCAAAAAAGGTGCTATATAAGTGCAGTCCATTTACCATTTCTGCTCTCACCACACAGCCTGCAGGCCAGGAGAAGAACCAGGACAAGAACCCAGATGACAACCCTCACTTCTTCTCTGTCCCAGCTTACCTGACTGTCTCTGGACAGCTGCATCTAGAAGTGATGTCAGGGTGAGGAGGAACTGGATTCATTCAGTTCATTGTCTGATTAATGTACTTGATTTTGGCGCAGACTCGCCCCCTTTGTTTGAAAGTGCACTTATGTTATGATTTTAGAACTGGTCGACTTATGGTCATTATTGCTATTCGGTTGTAAAGTCTGACGTCACATGTGACGTTTAGCAATTTCCGGGTCCAATAAAAAATTCCCTGTACCAGTGTACTAAAGCGGTAGAATGACAGTTCAATCGTTTTTTTAGACTCGGATCTATTCATACAGCAAGGGACACAGCACTTTCCCGTTTTATTATCAGCGTCTTTGAGCCTTGGAAAAGCGCTATACAAATATAATGAATTATTATTATTACTGCGGCATTTCGAAGAGAGCGCCTCAGCCATTTTTGGACCTAGAAACACGTCACGACTTAACAACCGAATAGGAACAATTTAACTATTTGGAATGGCGTATCAAATGCAAATGTGTGAAACTGACTTTTCACTATTTGAGTTCCATTGATGGTCATCATAGAATCTGACCCTTCTCTGACTCCGTAGGGCATTTCCTGGAGTCTACACGTTCGGGCCGACCTTCCGAGCAGAGAACTCCCAGAGCAGGCGTCACCTGGCAGAGTTCTACATGGTGGAGGCAGAGATCTCCTTCACACGCTCCTTGGAGGATCTGATGAGGGTAAGTCAGGGCTCCCACGGGTCCTTGAAATCCTTGAAGGTCTTAAAAGTTTTTGAAAATAGACATGGGTCATTGAAAGTGCTTGAATTCCTCTCTCTCTCTCTCTCTCTCTCTCTCTCTCTCTCTCTCTCTCTCTCTCTCTCTCTCTCTCTCTCTCTCTCTCTCTCTCTCTAAAAAAATATCTATATTCAAAAATGTTTTACTTGTCAACTAGTAAATAAGTCTCTGTATTGCTTAACTTTACACATATTTCACAATATATTGTTTTGCTGTGCTGTGGTAGAGAAGGCAAGAGACCATCTAGGGTTCACACATTCAAGCCTCTCTTTTTAATTGTTGTCTGTGAGCGGATATAGTTCCTATTATATAAATTCTCATCTAGTTCTGTCTCAAACTATGCCGTGTTGGGTCCTTGAATTTGAGGGAATTGAGTCTTGAAAATCCTTGAAAGGTGCTTGAAATGGATGTTTCAGAAGGTGTGGGAACCCTGGTAAGTCAGAGGAACTTTAGCACTTTAGCATCCAACCAGCCTAGCATGGTGTTCTAACACTGTCCCCTTCTGTCCTCCAGGTCATGGAGGACCTGTTCAGGTCGACTACAGAGCATCTCCTGGCTTATTGTGCTGAGGATGTGGATTTATATCACAAGCATGTGGCCCCTAGACACAGGGTAAGACATGTATGTGGCCCCTAGACACCACAGGGTAAGACATGTATGTGGCCCCTAGACACCACAGGGTAAGACATGTATGTGGCCCCTAGACACAGGGTAAGACATGTATGTGGCCCCTAGACACCACAGGGTAAGACATGTATGTGGCCCCTAGACACAGGCTAAGACATGTATGTGGCTCCTAGACACAGGCTAAGACATGTATGTGGCCCCTAGACACAGGGTAAGACATGTATGTGGCCCCTAGACACAGGGTAAGACATGTATGTGGCAGGACAGGGGACAGTGTGGGCAGGGCAGGGGACAGTGTGGGCAGGGCAGGGGACAGTGAGGGCAGAGGACAGTGTGGGCAGGGCAGGGGACAGTGTGGGCAGGGCAGGGGACAGTGTGGGCAGGGCAGGGGACAGTGTGGGCAGGACAGGGGACAGTGAGGGCAGGGGACAGTGAGGGCAGGGGACAGTGTGGGCAGTGGGCAGGGGACAGTGTGGGCAGGACAGGGGACAGTGAGGGCAGGGGACAGTGTGGGCAGGGCAGGGGACAGTGAGGGCAGGGGACAGTGTGGGCAGGGGACAGTGTGGGCAGGGCAGGGGACAGTGAGAGCAGAGGACAGTGTGGGCAGGGCAGGGGACAGTGTGGGTAGAGGACAGTGAGGGCAGGGGACAGTGTGGGCAGGGGACAGTGAGGGCAGGACAGGGGACAGTGAGGGCAGGGGACAGTGAGGGCAGGAGACAGTGAGGGCAGGGGACAGTGTAGGCAGGGGACAGTGAGGGCAGGGGACAGTGAGGGTAGGGGACAGTGGTGGTAATGGTGGCTGTGGATTGGGCCTTTTTGGTGGAGGCTTCTTAATATAATAGCGACTCATTTCTTTATACATATCTCTGACAAAAGTTTTAAGTTTTAAGCTGTGTCTCAGGAGCTGTATCTTAGCTGTATCTTAGCCGCCGTCTAATGATCACAAGGTTGGCAGATCGGCGGTTCGAGCCCCGGCTGGCCACATGTTGAAGTGTCCTTGGGCAAGACACTGAACCCCAAATTGCTCCCAGTGAGCGGGCCGGCGCCTTGCATGGCAGCTTGCCGCCATTGGTGTGTGAATGTGTGTGTGAATGGGTGAATCAGAGGCCGTTGTAAAGCGCTTTGGAGCAGCAAAAAAGGCGCTATATAAGCTCAGTCCATTTACCATTTACCATTTGTTGCCTGTGTGTCGTGTGTGTCTCCATGGCGTGACGTGCTTCTCTGTCCCAGGGTTCAACAGTGTTGTCTTCTCTCTTCAGGTCAACGTGGATTTGATGTTGAAGAAGAAGTTTCATGTGTAAGTGTGTTTCTACAGATAAGTATGTGTAAGTGTGTTTCTACAGATAAGTATGTGTAAGTGTGTTTCTACAGATAAGCATGTGTAAGTGTGTTTCTACAGATAAGCATGTTGCACAGTGTGTCTCACCTTTTGTTTTGTTTCACTTTATGTTTCCATGCTGTGTGTTTTAATATGTGTTTTTTTCATGCTGTGTTCTTATTCTGTTTTTTTATGCTGTGATGTTTTGTTTTATTCATTTTATGTTTCCATCGAGGACCACTTTGGAAATAAGTGTTTTAATTAATGCTTTCAAGTGCCATCCTCTGGACATTACTTAGTGTCATAATGCGTAAATGATTCTATTGTAAATTCCTAATAAAAATCAAATCAAATCAAAACCTCTCCCACCCTGAGCTCACACACTAACGATGGTGTTTCTCTCTGCTTTAGGATCTCCTACACTGAGGCCATAGGTATCCTAAACCGCAGTTCTGAGAAATTTGCTTTTGAAACCAAGGTAGGTAATGTTTCTCAGAGGTCTCTTTGCAGATGTACACTGTGCATTGTTCATTGTTTCAATAATAATAATAATAATAATAATAATAATGATAATAATAACTTTTATTTGTATAGCGCTTTTCCTGCAAACGTTGCAGCTCAAAGTGCTTTAATCATTATATAATCATAACTTCATTATTTAGTCATTTAAAGGCAATATTAAAAAGATGGGTTTTTAGTCTTGACTTGAACATAATGTGCTGAGGTTGCATCCCTAATGTAAACTGGCAGTGAAGACACAATTTGGGTGCATAAAATGAGAATGCAGCCTCACCAAATCTCTTCTTTTGTACATGTGGTACACAGAGAAAGCCAGCTTCAGAAGACCTGAGAGCTCTATTGGGCTGATATGCTAGCAAATATTACAATTTCAGCCATGTGTTGGCTAAAACATATTGGGCCGGTTTCACAGACAAGGCTTAAGCCTAGTCCTAGACTAAATCACACTTTCAATGTAAAATCTCCATTGAAGATGCTTTTTAGTCCAGGATTAGGCTTAAGCCTTGTCTGTGAAACTGGCCCATTATTATATACAATTATTGTACAATTCCAATACAATGATGTTAAAACAGCTTTTACAAGGTGATTGAATGTGACAAAGAAACTCAAGCACTGGTATTGTCTGAGTTATGTGCATTTCTCCATGTAGAAGCACTGAAACTCATTCTAAATCCATTTTCATACATTTGTTTGACCATCTCTCTGTCTCTCTCTCTCTCTCTATCTATCTCTCTCTCTCTGTCTCTCTGCCTCTCTCTCTCTCTGCCTCTCTCTCTCTCTGTCTGTCTCTCTGTCTCTTTCTCTTTCTCTCTGTCTCTCTCTCTCTGTGTCTCTCTCTCTCTGTCTCTCTCTCTCTGTCTCTCTCTCGCTCTCTCTCTCTCGCTCTCTCTCTCTTTGTGTCTCTCTCTCTCTGTCTCTCTCTCCGTCTCTCTCTCTCTCCCCCTCTGTGTCTCTCTCTCTCTCTGTGTCTCTCTCTCTCTCTCTCTCTCTCTCTGTCTCTCTCTCTCTCTGTCTTTTTCAGTGGGGCTGTGACCTGCAGACTGAACATGAGAAGTACCTGGTGAAACATTGTGGCAACGTCCCTCTTTTTGTCACTGATTATCCTTACGACCTGAAGCCTTTCTATGCCAGAGACAACCAGGACCAGCCTCAACACACAGTAAGACCAGACAGAATATCTGGATTTTCTAGTTTGAATAGAATTCTCTCTTGTATGTAAAGCACTTTCAGTGTTTTACTTGTCATTGTCGGCCATTTGTGACACGTTCTAGTCTTTTGGTCTGCATGTCGGCAACCAATACAAATGTTCAGACTTTTCTTTTGAAACACGGAACTACGTTTCAACGTTGTTGAATGAGAATCACAACACAAACTCGCTAGTCAAGTCAAAATACTGCAACAATGCAATGGATTGGGTGAGTAATCCCCCCACTGCTACCTAGTTAACTAGAACACTACTTTACATTGTTACCTAGTTAACTAGAACACTACTTTACCTTGTTAGCAGGCTCACAAAACAAGCTGTGTTAGTTGACTAGCGACGTGTCGTTGATTTTCAACAACGTATTCACATTTTTCGAAAGAAAAGTCTGATCATTACATCAGATCCCGACATGAGGACCAAAGCATTAGAATGTCCACTGTCCTCTGTGGTCATTTTAGTCAGCAAATGTTCTGTGTGGACGACAGGCCGCTGCGGTGGACCTTCTGGTGCCGGGCGTGGGGGAGCTGTGTGGCGGCTCTGTGAGGGAGGACAGACTGGACCTGCTGACGGCTCGACTGGCACAGTAAGATACACACACACCTCCTCATCTGTCTCTCTCTCTCTCTCTCTATCCCTCTCCCTCTCTCCCTCGCACAGTAAGATACACACACACCTCCTCATCTGTCTCTCATCAGAATCTGTAGTAACAAGTAACATTGTTTTTCACTGTAACAAACATGCGAGAAAGATTGTATGCTCCTCGTTAATTCAAATCCCCTTTCCTTGCAACTGGCCCAATCTTTTTAATTGTGATCTTGCAATTATCTGTAGACCTTTATTATGAGTGAACGTTTGTGTTTTAGGGCTGGACTAGAAGATTCATATGGCTGGTAAGAACGTTTAACTAGTATTTTCTACATGTTGTGGATGTGTAACCATTCTTCTCATTATAATAATAATAATAATAATAATAATAACTTTTATTTGTATAGCACTTTTCCTGCAAACGTTGCAGCTCAAAGTGGTCCAATCATTATATAATCATAATGTAATTATTAAGTCATTTAAAGGAAATATTAAAAAGATGGGTTTTTAGCCTTGACTTGAACATATTTGCTGAGGTTGCATCCCTAATGTAAACTGGCAGTGCATTCCACAATCTGGGTGCATAAAATGAGAATGCAGCTTCACCAAATCTCTTCTTTTGTACATGTGGTGCACAGAGAAAACCAGTGTCAGAAGACCTGAGAGCTCTATTTGGCTGATAGGCTAGCAAAAAGGTCTGAACATATTCTGGTGCTGTGCCAGTGAGAATGTATTTATGACTTCACTGGAGCGTCTTGTTTTGTCTTCACAGGTATTTGGATCTGAGGCGGTTCGGCTCCGTCCCCCATGGTGGGTTTGGTATGGGGTTTGAGAGATACCTGCAGTGTGTTTTAGGGGTGGACAATATCAAAGATGTCATTCCATTTCCCAGATTCTCTCACTCTTGTGTGCTGTGAATCATAGCCAACTTGTTTTCCACATAGCAGTCCTGAATGTGAAATAAAGAAATGCCAACTTTTGATTTTTGAAACACTGTGGCCTGAACTGATCTTTTTTTTTCTTTTTTTTTTTACAGATATTGTTTTACAGTTATATTTTCGTTTAATTAAACATGGACATTTTGCTTTTTTTGCGTGTTTAATATTAACTTTCAGTATCTGGTTATAGTTTTCCTAAAGGCTGATGGTATTTAGATCAATGTTTTGAAAATGTACCTAAGTTTCAAAATGTATAGGGTTAGTTCTGGTATTTTTAGTAACTAGTCTAACATTTAAGATGAAAGATTTCTATGTAACAGTGTTCGAGAAGCTACTCTGAAAATGAACACTAAACTAAATTACTTATTTATCACTTAACAATGGAAGACGTTGAACTACACTAAACTACCCTTGAGAGGAATGGAGTTTGCCAAACTAAAGCTACTTTGAAAAAGTAGTTAACTACTTTGAAACTACTTTATCAATGTTACAACCCCAACACACAGTTACTGCCAGATGAGCAGTCTGTATGACAGAAGGCACGACTGAAATGCTCTGAAACCAGAGAGAGAGAAACCCTCAGGTGATGTGGAGCAACTTGAGATGGGAAGCAGAGAGGGGAGAAACAGTAAGGAAATTGGAGGTTCAAGTGCTGGGATTCCTATGTGTTTAGTTTTGTTTTTGTAAAACATTGTGTGAGTATTGACAGTAGCTCACTGCACCATTACAGGTAAAACATGTCATTACCTACTGGAAATATCTCTAAGATGTTGGTTAGGTTTACTAATAGTTGATCTATAAGACGTGGAACCACTGGCGGACTCAGGGGGGGGCGGTGCCCCTCCAATGGTCTAAACTTGCCCCCACAGTTGAAAAACGTCGCACTAAAGTGCCCTTTTGAGTGGCAAAATTAGAGGATGTGCCCTATTGGTGCTCCTCCAATGGTCTAAACTTGACCATGTGCACTGATGGGGTCCCATGTTGTGCAGTAGGTGCCCTTTTTTTCTTTTCACCCCTGCCCTTCAAACAGCCTGAGTCCGCCACTGCGTGGAACTACTCCCCAACACTGCTATTTAATTAACTAACTCATTTTAAAAATATATTTTAAAAAAGTGAATGCCGTAATGAGCATACCGGTATACTGTATGTTTCTATGAAGATGAAATTCAACATGACCAAAACAGCACCATTACTTCGTCAACATTACTTTAAGATGTTTTCATTATTCAGGAAAACTTAAAACAGCAGTGGAGGCCGGTGACTTCCAGAATTGAGGAGGCCAATTTTTTCCCTCTTGCTCTGTGAAGAAATACACTAACTCTAACAAAGAATGTTTAAAAATGCAGTAATTTGATATGGAAGAATATTAAATTGACTTTTAATAAAACGAAATCGACTACATTAAAAATAAAACTGTTCAATAAATCCTAAATGTTGTCTACCTATTCGATGTATAAATCGCGCCAGAATCTCGCCGACTTCCGAGGTAATTTTAAGCAAAAGTATTTGGCCAAATGAGCTATTATTTTCAGGGATAATAGCCATGGTTGTTCTAGACGTGTCCTGACAAGTTGATAGGACACTCGTAGCCACTATGGCTAGTGTTTCTTTGACTGAAGTGACTGGCGAATTCTCAAAATGGCTTCATGTGATTGGACGAACAAAATGTCAATTTTTCAGCCCTGGACTCAATGCATGGTGAGGCCAGGCCTCCCCTGCCCACCCATTTTCAGTGATTTGGCCAATCACATATTGCCATGAAAAAAATTGCATTACATTGACTTCTATGAGAAACCACTTTCCTGGGGAGGCCTGGCCTCCTCAATACAAACGGATAGGGATTCTGGCCTGTAGGTGCTTTACAATTGCAATATTGGGTTTTAGCCATGGAACAATTCAGATGTATGAACAAAACGGAAATAATATTAATCTAAAAATAATAATAATAATGTGTTTTTTGTTAAATAAATAAATATAATTATTGCTTTTTTAAATCTCTCTCTCTTCTCTCAAATTATTGGGGAGGCCAGGCCTCCTCCACCTCTATGGAGGAGCCTCCACTGTAAAACAGTCAATAAACATGCAATGTTATACCTTCAAATGATATTGGAGATTTCTGTCAATTCAGTCTAGATTTAGTACCTCACATGTACCACTTCAGATAACTATTACATGTAGCTGAATGTACAATTGTACAAATGTTCAAAATGATAATGATAATGCAGAGTGATTGGTCACAGTACCTCTCATGTCCACCAGATGGCGTTTCCACACCTTCAGATAAGTATTGTTTAAACGAAACATGACTTTAACAACTCATATACAAAAGCGACAAATCGACCAATTAGTGCAAACTTCATTGAAAGTGTCCAAAATTAGGCTACCGCACTATTCACTCTGTGGATGACACTGTCAATTTCTATCCCGTTTATTCGACTTGATTTTATTTCTCTAGATTTATTATTTATTAAGTGTCTCACATATAATTTCTCAAGTTTTTTTGCTCTAGTTTTTTCTTTCACCAACTAAATATACGGAGGGTTGTTTTTGGCCAATTGTGGCCAAACGCGTAATGGGTCGTATTGTATCGGCTGCTTGTCAAGGAGGCGCAACTCTCCTTTCTCTGTTCATCCCTGCAGCCCATCCCTTCGGTCCGGTGGGCGTGGTGTGGATTGGAAAACACAAATACAGACTTACCCTTCATGACTTCCTACATCACTGTGTATCAGTTGGGTTCACCCCCTCAATGTTAACCGCCTCTGACGCGTAATTCAAGGGTGCGCTCCGCTCCAAACCGGGACTTCTCTGTGCGCGAATCGACACCAAAATACGACCCGCACCACCTCCTCTCGCCCGGTACTAAATGGGGGAGCAGACTGCACCAAAGATTGACCGACACAGCCCCTAGATTCACCATATGACTTGGCACTGACTCAGTGGGACCTGGGTCATGTATTGTTAGTAGAGGAGCTGCTGTTAATACTGGAAGAGGAATCAGGAGAAACAGTCCAACATGAGCGGCGGTGAGATCATCTTCCAAGGTTGGCTGAGAAAGTCGCCACCGGAGAAGAAACTAAGGAGATATGTAAGTAGAGCGATCATGTGTTTAATTTGCGCACATATTTAATAAGGTGATGTGATGATAACTGTACAAGACAAGTACAGAATCATAAAGGGATGGTGTGTTGCCCTGGGAGGAGGTTTGTGGCCATGTGGTCATGATTGTAAGGATAAGTTTGAGGTTATTTCTAGCAGGTGCACAACTAAATGCCAACAACTACCATAGGGAGACATGGGGCTTGGTCTTATCTGCGTCTTGTATTTAAATAATAATAATAATAATAATTAGGATTTGTATAGTCTAATAATATCTATCTATCTATCTATCTATCTATCTATCTATCTATGTCATTATATTATATTATATTATATATATATAGTGTGTGTGTGTGTGTGTGTGTATATATATATATACTGTATATATACTGTATATATACTGTATATATATATACAATAATATTAAAATTCACAATATGTATAGATGTGAGCTCCCTTCTAATAATGATCTAATATGTTACCATTCTAGCCAGATATAGCCACATATACAGTATGGCAGGCGACCCTGCTCAGATATAGCTACAGTATGGCAGGGGGACCTGCTCACAATGGGGTTCTGGAGTCCCTCTGCCCACTAATACAGTTAAGGACAGCTGTCCCCATAACCGCCTCTCAGCTGCAGGACGAGGAAGTCTTCTCCCAGCATGATCTGATGTAGCTGCCTGCTGCAGTGAAAGATGAAAACCACTTTGGATGCTAAAATGTCATGCCAAACATCTTGGGGATATAACTTGTTGTATCTTAGCTAGTGCCTGTCCATCCCCTGTAGTGCATCTATGTGCTGGAGTCATTTCAACCATCCTGTTTACTAAATCGAGGTGATAGGATTTATGTTGGAGTATAGAGCAATGAGACAATCTGTCATAAATAGAGCTGTCCTGTGTTTATGCGTGGTCGGTGCTGCATTCCCAGACCTGTCTGTGTTCCCTAGCTGACTGTACCATGATGTAATCTTTGTTTCATCTGGAAAAATCAGTCCCAAAAAACGTCTTCAAATGCAGTCGCTTCCTCATTGTATTTCACTTAACGCCCGCCCGGGTGTTTACACAGGGACCACCAGTGTTAGTGCTGGAAGAGCAGCTGTAATGGTACAGAGGGGGGGAAAGCTCACATACATAAGGTATAACATGGAGATATTGTATAAACACAATA
>NC_137674.1:85750939-85753439 GCF_963989245.1 Nansenia antarctica
AGAATAGAAAATGAAAATAGCTGGTGATTAGCTTATAGAACTGGGTGAATCTGGTACTATGTACCTGTTGTTTAGACATCAAATATGAGGTTAGGACAAGGTCCAGGTTCAAGCTGGTCGTTATGTCATATGACACTCACCAGGAGCTCAGGAATCTGGTTCATAACCTGTGGAGACGGTATTGAGAACATCGTACTACACTTTTTAAGACAGGTTCGTGGGGGGTAGGGGTAGTGGTGGCCTGGTCTAGTGGATAGTGAGTTGGACTGGTGATCAGAAGGTCATGAGTTCAAATCCCACCTGGGAACACCACCACTAGTGTGTCCTTGAGTAAGACCTGGGAACACCACCACTAGTGTGTCCTTGAGTAAGACCTGGGAACACCACTACTAGTGGTGTCAAATGTAGGTTATCGATTGGAACCTGACCAGTTTTCCATACCACATAATTTCCATTCCTCACATTTTGAGTATTTAGATGAATCAGTCGGTTGTCTGAGGCAGCTAGCAGCAACCTGGGTGTGGGTGTGACTCACTGGAGCGTTTCTTAGAGAGTAAAGATGGTTGTAAGATTTGTCATCTGTAGTTATGACAGTTTAGGGCTCTCCCCTGGAGATGATATTAGATAGTCTTATACACTCTCATCCCTTTACATAGGTTGGTTAGATCAATGGTAAATGGTAAATGGACTGCACTTATATAGCACCTTTTTTGCTGCTCCAAAGCTGCTCCAAAGCGCTTTACAACAGCCTCTCATTCACCCATTCACACACACATTCACACACACATTCACACACCAATAGCGGCAAGCTGCCATGCAAGGCGCTGGCCCGCTCACTGGGAGCAATTTGGGGTTCAGTGTCTTGCCCAAGGACACCTCGACATGTGGCCAGCCGGGGCTCGAACATTAGACGGCGGCTCTACCTCCTGCGCCACAGCCGCCCCAATGCTATTACAGTATATATATATATATATATATATATATATATATATATATATATATATATATATACAGTATATATATATATATATATATACAGTATATATATATATATATATATATATATATATATATATATATATATATATATATACAGATTGTACCAAAGCAAAACCTTTTCTGTATGAAGTGTTTCTTGCTGTGTTGATGATAACATCGCTTGCTTTCGTCTTTTGACTGAGCGTGTCAGTCAACCACGGGAGGGTCTTTCACCAGAGCGCTTTTCTGAACAAAGCCTTCTGATTATCAATGCATGTGTAGTGTACAAGCTGTGGCCTTCTGTAAGTGTTCCTGTAAGTATCCTTCCATGGCTGGTTTAATAGAGTGCACTATGAAGGTGTTTTCAGCTCTTTTATTGTCCTCCCTGCAGGTGTTTTATTTATAGCTGTCCACTGTATGTCTGCTTAAGGATCCTTTGCTATGATGTTTTCATAACTGCCTTTATGACTGTTCAGAGTTGGGTATTTTTGGATTGATTGATTTATTTATTTGGGTAAAAAGTCCAGACAGTACATCCCAGAGGATAGCAGAAAAGCGTAACTGAAACACTTGTTTCCAACGTGGTCCTCGTTGGTAGACAAAGAACAACCAAGACAAGAACATACAAAAAACAACACACCAAGAAACACACAAAGAGCATACAACACACCAAGAACATACAAGATACAATCAGAATACAGTTTTGACATTCAGTCAAATGTCAGGGTAAGTAACAAACAAACTGTGTGTCTGAGTCTGGCATACCTGTGGACCAGACCCCACTGACAGCCATACAAACTAATAAGCGTTGACATATCACCATCGTCTGCGTAGCCGTAGAGTAAACGCGAGCAGCAGAGCGTGTAATAGCCCTCTCTGGCACGTTGCTTTTAAGAACTAGGACGCGGTTGTGAGGTCAGTGAACCCGTGTCTGCCTGTCTCTGACCTCTGTCAGCGTCATGTGCTATTGTGTGTTTGTAAAAGCGCGGGCCAAGAATTCACGAGACATTCTCCACATACAAACGTCTCCTTTTTGTAGCTGAATTAGAGGCATTTGCGATGACTTTCATAAACATGTCTGAATCAACAAGGTTTCTTGCGGTCGCTTGTGGAAAAGAAGAAAAAAAAGCCGTCATAAACAATGTTCATCTCTGCTAAGCAAAGCTCTGACGTGGTGTTGGGAGACGTAGATTCATCTTACTATTAGACGGCCATTTGATTTCTCCTTTCTTTCCCATGTGTCGAAGGTAATTTTTTACATCGGTTTTAATCATTGACACAATGTCACGGGTCTTCTGTTGCATTAGAAGCAACACACATTTTAAATGCTTTATTTATGTCCACATACAGTACATGTACAATATCTAAAGGACATAAATACTATCAGTATATTTTGACATTATGAAAACAGTCAGTTACAGTAGTGCTGAGCCAACAACCAGTTATGCTACACACAGTATGTTATTCCCACCAAATGATTACAGTGGATTGACAGATACAGTATCACTATTGTACAACAGAC
>NC_137674.1:85758439-85788439 GCF_963989245.1 Nansenia antarctica
TTCCTCCTCTCTTCATCTCCTCTTCCTCTCCTCTTCCTCCTCTCTTCCTCCTCTCTTCATCCTCTCTTCATCCCCTCTTCCTCTCCTCTTCATCTCCTCTTCATCCCCTCTTCCTCCTCTCTTCATCTCCTCTTCATCTCCTCTTCCTCCTCTCTTCCTCCTCTCTTCCTCCCCTCTTCCTCCCCTCTTCCTCCTCTCTTCATCTCCTCTTCCTCTCCTCTTCCTCCCCTCTTCATCCCCTCTTCCTCCTCTCTTCCTCCCCTCTTCCTCTCCTCTTCATCTCCTCTTCGTCCCCTCTTCCTCCCCTCTTCCTCCTCTCTTCATCTCCTCTTCCTCTCCTCATCCTCCTCTCTTCATCCTCTCTTCCTCCCCTCTTCCTCCTCTCTTCCTCCCCTCTTCATCCCTTCTTCATCCCCTCTTCATCCCCTCTTCCTCTCCTCTTCCTCCTCTCCATCTCCTCTTCCTTCCCTCTTCCTCTCCTCTCCATCCCCTCTTCCTCCCCTCTTCCTCTCCTCTTCATCTCCTCTTCCTCCCCTCTTCCTCCTCTCTTCATCTCCTCTTCCTCTCCTCTTCATCCTCTCTTCATCCCCTCTTCCTCCTCTCTTCCTCTCCTCTTCATCTCCTCTTCATCCCCTCTTCCTCCCCTCTTCCTCCTCTCTTCATCTCCTCTTCCTCCCCTCTTCCTCCTCTCTTCCTCCTCTCTTCATCCCCTCTTCCTCCCCTCTTCATCCCTTCTTCATCCCCTCTTCATCCTCTCTTCATCCCCCCTTCCTCCCCTCTTCCTCTCCTCTTCATCTCCTCTTCATCCCTTCCTCCTCTCTTCATCTCCTCTTCATCCTCTCTTCCTCTCATCTTCCTCCTCTCTTCATCTCCTCTTCCTCCTCTCTTCATCTCCTCTTCATCCTCTCTTCATCTCCTCTTCACCTCCTCTTCATTCCTTTTCTGTGTAGGAGGAGGCAGGCTAATTTAAAAAAGACGGCCAACTAGTGGTCGTTGTGTGTAAGTAGCAGCTTCCCATTGTAAAGACTATGGTCATTTGACCCCCGAGGCGGCTCTTATAGTAGGTAACATAGACACGCCTGTTCTAGTGTTAATGTTTTTTTACAGGACACGTACATTCTCGACAGTAATGTCCTGTCTACACTACATGTTGTGAAACGCTGCCTCCAATAACCCCGCCTCTGGAACTCTCTCCCTCAGCCACTCAGAGACTCACCCTCACTCTCCACTTTTAAATCCCACCTCAAAACCTACCTGTTCTCCCATGCATACAACCTCCCCTACCCCTAACCATCTCCCCTAACCCTGCCACCCCCCCCCTGGACAGTGTTGTGTTAATTGTTCCCTGTGTCTGTTTGTTAACTCTGTGTTCTATGTGCTCATGTAATCTGTTGCTTGTTGTTTCTGTGTTTTCTGTTTTTCCCATATTGTCAGTGTCTTTGAGAACTTGGAAAAGCTCTATATAAATACAATGAATTCTTCTTCTTCTTCTTCTTCTTCTTCTTCTTATTATTATTATTATTTCGGGAGCTTAGAATGATAAGGTTCTATCTCCGTTTAGGGTAGTTCAGAGATATTGAGCGTCAAAGTTTTTACATTCCATTATGTTTTGTGAGATGGAACCTTTCAAAATACCTGTCTGTCTGTCTGTCTGTCAGACAGACAGACAGACAGACACGTATTTTATGAATTATTAACTAAAAAATGTCAACATTTAAAAAAAATAACACCACACAAGCATTAATAAACACCTAATGGATCAGATTATGTAAAAAAAACTTATAATTCTAACGTCATGACTTATTACTAATAACCCTGTAACTGCAGGGACCTCAGGATCGGTGCTTCTAAACAGGGAGTCATTCTAGAATCATTTGATGACCGTGTGTTCCGTGTTGGAGAGCTGCAACTCTCACAGCAGCTGGGCCGTATTGACTGAAACTAGAAGCTCAATAGGCCTCACCCATCCACACCCTCCCCTCATCCCACATTATATCTCTCTCTCTCTCTCCCCCCCCCTCTCTCTCTCTCTTTCTCCCTCTCTCTCTCTCTTTCCCCCTCTCTCTCTCCCTCTCTCTCTCTCTCTCTCTATCTGTGTCTCTCCCCCTCTCTCTTGCTCTCCCCCCCTCTCTCCCCCCCCCCCCTCTCTCTCTCTCTCTCTCTCTCTCTCTCTCTCTCTCTCTCTCTCTCTCTCCCATCCCTGCTCTGTCCAGCCCCATCCATCCATACAGCATCCAGACTGATAGGACCTGTGAGAGGTCTGAGAGCCAGACTGCAGTCACGTGCTCATGGAGTTATGTAGAGAAGCTAGAAAAACGAATTAGGCCTATAATAATAATAATAATAATAATAATAATAATAATAATAATAACTGTATTGGTATAGCGCTTTTCCTGCAAACGTGGCAGCTCAAAGTGCTTTAATCATTATATAATCTTAATTGAATTATTTAGTCATTTAAAGGCAATATTAAAAAGATGGGTTTTTAGTCTTGACTTGAACATAATGTGCTGAGGTTGCATCCCTAATGTAAACTGGCAGTGCGTTACACAATCTGGGTGCATAAAATGAGAATGCAGCTTCACCAAATCTCTTCTTTTGTACATGTGGTACACAGAGAAAACCAGCGTCGGAAGACCTGAGAGCTCTATTGGGTTGATATGCTAGCAAAAGGTCTTTCAGATATTCTGGTGCTGTGCCAGTGAGAGCTATCATCCTAAAATGAGTATAAGTTCTTACGTAGTGATCGCTGTAGCTTTGCTATTGCTGCCCATCCCCTTCAAGAGTAGAGCAACGTCAGTGATTATAATTATTTCTACCTTGAGGTGAATTCGGACAAAGAAATCGGGTGTAATTCAGTCACGGTGATCACAAGGTCAGCAGAACGGCGGTTCGATACCCGGCTGGCCACATGTCGAAGTGTCCTTGGGCAAAACACTGAACCCCAAATTGCTCCCCAAATGTGTGGGCCGGCGCCTTGCATGGTAGCTTGCCTACCTCGCCATTGGTGTGTGAATGTGCGTGTGAACGGGTGAATGAGAGGCCGTTGTAAAGAGCTTTGGAATAAGGCGCTATATAAGTCAGTCTATTTACCATTTACCAAAAACAAAACAAATCATGTTAATAATAATAGCTGGTTGTCTAAACACGGTCAACAGGCCTGTATACATTTGAATAAACATAATGTTTGCAGACACGTGACCCCGTCCCCAGGCTAGTGAGCACAGCACAGACAAGCCTGGAATATCAACCACTCAATGTTGGCCTTAGTGGGCGTGGCCATATGATTCTATGGGTGTGGCCTTACCAGGAAGTATTTTAGTAGAACAGAACAGAACAGAAAAATCGTGCAAATTATGATGCAAGCATGAAATTTGGTTTGGTTGTTCTCCAGGGCTTACTGATTAAATCTGCCCGATTGGCCACTTGAAAATCCAATATGGCGGCCATTTTTCAAGATGGCCACTAAATTGGCCTCCCGAAGTTTTTAGTTTTTTTTCCATAGGAATGTGTGTACTCGGATGATTTGAAAGATCTTGTGTGTAGAATTTGTATTTTTCAAAGGCAATCAAAAGACTCCAAACCATGGGTCAGACAGACCCCGGGGAAGGAACGTGACGTCTGGTAGCGAAGATGTTCCCCCAGAGCTCAAAGGGAGAGAGAGAAACTACAATACAAGCTATCTAATTCACAAAGGACATAGCAAGCAGCTGGCTAACAGTGGCTTCACGAGGCGTCTGCGCCTCACATGGTAGCTTGCCGCCATTGGTGTGTGTGTGTGAACGGGTGAATGAGAGGCCGTTGTAAAGCGCTTTGGAGCAGCTTTGGAGCAGCAAAAAAGGCGCTATATAAGTGCAGTCCATTTACCATTTCACAAGGATTAAAAAGTCTGATACAACCTCAGATTCAGTGGTCGTTTCATGTCACATTTATGGGTAAAACTATCACAGTAGCAAGTACAAACATCTAGTTGTGTCCCCTAACCCAGACTCTGCCACTGGGTCTATCTGACCCAGACTCTGCCACTGGGTCTATCTAACCCAGACTCTGCCACTGGGTCTATCTAACCCAGACTCATACAGCCACTGGGTCTATCTGACCCAGACTCTGCCACTGGGTCTATCTAACCCAGACTCTGCCACTGGGTCTATCTGACCCAGATGCTGCCACTGGGTCTATCTGACCCAGACTCTGCCACTGGGTCTATCTAACCCAGACTCTGCCACTGGGTATATCTGACCCAGATGCTGCCACTGGGTCTATCTGACCCAGACTCTGCCACTGGGTCTATCTAACCCAGACTCTGCCACTGGGTCTATCTGACCCAGACTCTGCCACTGGGTCTATCTAACCCAGACTCTGCCACTGGGTCTATCTGACCCAGACGCTGCCACTGAGTCTATTTGAACCAGACTCTGCCACTGGGTTTATCTAACCCAGACTCTGCCACTGGGTCTATCTGACCCAGACTCATACAGCCCACTGTGTCTAACCAGATGGATTAGTAATGTAGAAACAGACCTCCAATGCCATGGCCAGATAATCCCATTTCATTAGTTTCAGCTGTGTCTTTTGCTGTCAAGAATGATCAATAAAGATCAATTGAAGATAAATGATAGCCTCCTACAACTGCTGCAACAGCCCACAGAGGAGCAGAGTAACCAACAGTATGTGGTATTCTGTAGTAAGAAGTAGTTAGTAAAAGAATGAGACCGGGAGACACGCTGCTGCTCTTCACTTCGCACTTTATTCAACTCTTCTTAACATCCGGAAGTGCATACATCACTTCCGTCACTGCATACATCACTTCCATACTAGCGCCCACTGGCGGTATAAACAGGACACAACATTTCCCCCTTTCTTAAAGGAATTACAGTACTCAACGAATGCAATATTCTGTAGACTGGTGTCAGTACAATTGAAATAAAATGAAAACTAAGGAAATGAAAATGAATGAATCAGCAGAATGAATAACAACAATAAACAGTTTATGACAGTGAAACATGAAATGAACATTCACTTTTGTCATTGCATTGTAGGACCTTTTTGTACTAAGTTAGAACCGTGTTCTATCCTACCCTTTTAGTACGTTCTCTACGGCACAAAGTCTACCAGCCACCTAGGTGGGTTTCTGACTCTCAGGTTCCTTCTTGGACCTGGTTCATTAAACACATTCTCTGTCTCGGGCACCATGAACTCCTCTAGCTCAATCTCCTTTTCACCACTGGTGCCAGACAGAGCATCCTTGGGGAAGCGTGTAAGCTTGGATGCATTCCATTTTCGACCATCACTGAGCAGGTATGTATTCTGTCCTGCTTTACTAACTACTGTCAGCGGTTCTGTGAATCTTGATGATCCCTTTTTTTACATGCTCCGGTCTGCGGACACGTACGGTGTCATTCACTTGGAACATGGGCACTTTCGCTCCCCTCATTCTGTCTGTGTACTCCTTACTCTCCTGTTGCTTGCGTCTCACTGTCTCCTGCACTTTCTCATGTGACTTAATTTGTTGTGAGACAGGGAGGACATTTAGTTTTGTACGCATCTTTCTGTTCCTCAGCAACTCAAAGGGAGTAGCTCCTGTAGTAGCATGCGGCGTAGCGCGATAGTTCAGTAAGAACTCTGTTACTGCATGTTTCCATGGCTTGTGCATTCTCTCAGCCGTCTGAATACACTCTTTGAGAACTCGATTAAATCTCTCAATAGCCCCGTTGGCTCTTGGATAATAAACACTGGAGCGCAGGTGCTTTATCTCTCTCTCTCCCAGAAAGCTTGCAAAAGCATGGGAGGTAAACTGACATCCGTTGTCAGAGACCAGGAAGGAAGGGTTACCTTCACGACTAAACACTGTAGTCAAGAAGCTAATAACCGCCTCTGTAGTTACAGTAGAGACAAACGCCACCTCTGGCCACTTACTGTAATAGTCTGTGAGTGTAATAGCATAACGGCAGTCCCATGTCGCACAGTCAAAGGGACCAACAATGTCAATGGCCACCTTCTCCCATGGTCCACCTGGCAGTTCCACTGGGGTAAGTGGTGCAGGCGCAGTTTTGGCTGTTTTGTCATTGTATTGACAGGGTACACATGAGCCTACTAATGTCTGGACACATCTGTCCATTTGCGGCCACCAATATAGCTCTCGTAGTCTCTGTTTAGTACGCACTATTCCCTGATGCGCTTCATGAGCTAAATTTACAACTTTAGACCGTAGTGTAGTAGGAACCACCACACGGTCGGGGCCTCTCATGACAAGTAGTTCATCCACAGCCAGTTCATCTCTCACTCTAAAATATGGAGCAAGTTCCTTTGTCACATTCTTACTGCATTTTGGCCAACCTTTCTGTATCTGCTGTCTCAGTTGAGTCAGTTCAGGACAGGCCTCACAGGCAGCAGTGAACTCGGTCACAGATATGGCATGTGAGGAACCTGTGAACACAGTAGCCACCATGTCTGGCTCCTCCTCCACCTCTCCTGTCGAAGGCAGAGGGAGTCTGGACAAGCAGTCAGCAGTCACATTACGTTTCCCTGGATGGTAAGTGACATCATAAGTAAAGCATAGTAGACGTGCAGACCATCTCGCTATTCTCAGACCTGCGCGACCCGTACCCCTGGAAGTGAGTAGGGTTGTCAACGCTTGGTGGTCTGTGCGTAGGACAAAACGATGTCCCCACAGGTAGGTTCTCCACCTTTCCACCGCCCAAACGCATGCCAGCGCCTCACGCTCGACGGTAGAGTACTTTCTCTCTGCAGGAGAAAGTGTCCTGGACGCAAAAGCTATGGTTCTCTCTGTATTGTCTGGGTGAATCTGGCTCATTACAGCCCCCAATCCATAGTTAGAAGCATCGGTAGTGACATAAGTAGGTAACTCAGGATCATATAATGCTAAGGTAGGACTCTCAGTAATCAGTCTCTTAACCTCAGTAAAACTGGACTCTGCATCCGCTGTCCATTCAAACTTAGTGTCAGTAGATTCCCTGAGTGTAGCACGTAGCGGTTCCACCACAGTAGAGAAGTCAGGTATGAATTTACTATACCACGATGCAAGTCCTAGGAAGGACCGCAGGGAGGATGTGTCGTGCGGGGCAGGCGCGTTCGCCACAGCACTGACCCCGTCTTGGTCAGGATGAAGACCATCTTTGGACACAGTGTGGCCCAGGAAGCGCAGAGCTTTCTGGTTGAACTTACACTTGTGCATGTTCAGTTTAAGTCCCACTTCATTTAGAGCATGTAGCACTCTCCGTAGGCTGACATCGTGATCCTGCTGTGTGATGCCGTAGCAAATCACATCATCCAGGTAGGCCTGTACGCCTGGCAGGCCTGTCAGTACAGTCGACATCATTTTCTGAAAAGCTGAAGGAGCAGAAGCGAGGCCAAATGGCACTCGGCAGAAACGAAAGAGACCCTCATGCGTGATAAACGCAGTTAAATCACGGCTATCTGGATGCAATGGCAACTGGTGATAAGCAGAGGCTAAGTCTATAGTAGAAAAGACTGTGGCTCCACGGAGCTCAGCGAACAGTTCATCCATGTGCGGTAAGGGATGACAGTCACTGATGATTGCCTTATTAGGTTCTCTGAGGTCAACACACAGGCGAGGCTTTCCTCCCCCCTTTCTCTGGGTCACAACTATAGGTGAAACCCATGGAGATGCGTCTATACGTTCTATAACGCCTTTTTCCTGTAGATCTGCGAGCTCATCGGTCACAGCCTGCCTCACTGAGAACGGAAGCCTCCTCAGTTTCTGCTGTACTGGCACAGCATCTGGTTTAACCTGTATTTTGTGCATAAAACCTTTTGCACACCCTAACTCCTGTACTAGAACCTCTGGTTCGGTCTGTGGAGTGGTACTCTGTACAGTAGGTGCTCGGAGCACAGTAGGAGAGCTAGCAGAGCTAACAGTAATAATTTTGTTACCCTCAATGCACATCTGCAATGCTACAAATAAATCTAGTCCCAGCAATGCATTTCCTGATTCAACCACTATCAATGAACCTGTAACTGAATGTCCATTATGAACAACTGTAGCATGCATGCAACCTTTAACAGGAATTTTCTCTCTGGAGTAAGTAAGCAGATTCACTGTAGGCTCAGCAAGGACACATGTATGGAAAAGTGTCTGGTAAGTACTCTCTGGAATAATAGAAACAGATGAGCCTGTATCCACTATCAGCTCAACATCATGGGAATGATAATTTGCATCAACTCGTACAGTACACATAATTTTATCATTCACGACGGCCCCCTGCATGTAAAGCACAGTAACGTCATTCACCACTACCTCACGCACCTCTTTTTGAGCCGATCTACACACCTTGGAAAAATGTCCAACTTTTCCGCATGTATTGCAAGTCACCTTAACCGCCGGGCATGTAGGCTTGTTAGCTAAGTGTCCTGTGGATCCGCATCGGAAGCAGGCGCGCTGATTCCCAGTTGTAGCTGGCTGGCTGTAGACCGTGGCAGGTGCAGTCGTCGTCGGAGCTTTCTTCTTGCCCTTGTCGAACCTCCTCCTCGTCGGCTGTTTCTCGATGGCTCTCACCGAAGCTGTAGCTCCAGAGAGAACGTTGGAGTTCCGTAGTCCAGCCTCGATTTGTAAGGCCATTGAAGTAGCTTTGTCCAGAGACAAGTCCGATTCAAGCAAAAGTCTGTCTCGTATGCGTGTATTAGCAACACGCTCAATCAGTTGATCACGAATCATTTGTTCCTCCATGGCACCAAATTCACAAGCTGCAGCTAGCTCGCGTAATGAAGCAAGGAACTGATTAACCGTCTCGTCAGGACCCTGAGCTCTCTGTCGAAATTTGTGACGTTCAGCAATCACATTCACCTTAGGAACAAAGTACTTTTTCAGTCCATCCACGGCAGAAGTGTAGGTAACACCCGTATCCTTTAGAGTGTAGAACAGTCTTTGTCCTTCGGTCCCAAGTGCATGGAGAAGGACCGCGCGCTTTCTTTCCTCCGGCCATTTTTCTCCGGTAGCATCAATTACGAGCATGTAATTTTCAAACATTCTCAACCAAGTAGGAAAAGAAATAGCAGGTTCGCCTGGCACAGGCATGAACGGTGTAGGTAAGGGTACGGAAATAGCCATCCTCGTCGCCAAAAATGTGGTATTCTGTAGTAAGAAGTAGTTAGTAAAAGAATGAGACCGGGAGACACGCTGCTGCTCTTCACTTCGCACTTTATTCAACTCTTCTTAACATCCGGAAGTGCATACATCACTTCCGTCACTGCATACATCACTTCCATACTAGCGCCCACTGGCGGTATAAACAGGACACAACACAGTATGAAACGGAGATATTGATAACAACGCCTTACTTATTATACTTTTACTATATGCAATATGCACTAACCATGCAATTGGCTTTTCCATTGATTGGCCAATGACTAACACTAACCTGAAGTCTCTGTTTGCAATCTTACTATCCTGGTGTTCAACTCTGCCAAGGATTGCAGCAAGACCCTCCCATTATCTTGTAATCTTAGCATGATCCTCCATGGTCGACAGCAAAGGACATCACACTAGTAAAATCAGGCTGTCTGGCCATCGATGGTGGTGGTCTTCGGCTGACACAGAGGTAGATAGAAAGCTATTTGCCATAACCAGTTGCCAAGCAAGCAAACATTTTTTGTACGTTTCTCAAGTAAATCCTCTGTGTATCCCTATTGATGTTACCGCGCGCAGTTTGCACACTAGTGACAGAAGAACTGCATCAAAACCATTTTCTGAAATGTCCATGTTTGGTTTTTTTTTAGGGGAAAAGTGTTTGGTGTTTGAAAATATGTAAATATATTAAGCCGATTAAGGAAATGGCTATGAGCCGTCTGTTTTCAACTGCCTTTCTCTTGGCTTATTCAAGGCTAAGTTTAACGCGTTGGTCCACCATAACCTTTTGCGCATTTGGGGCGGAAATGTCTGGGAATGAGACTAGCAGACACAATACTATCATCATCCAGAACTTTCCAGAACTCTACACACAAACCAAAAAATATTTTCTCTTCAGACACTTAACTGCTCTCTGTTGCCTCTGTGTTTTAGCGGGCTAACTGTTCCTAGCGCCTGAAATCTCAGGGTACAAATTGTTTTTTATGTCGTTATTTCTTACGGTGGCTCTTTCCTCCGATATCCTTGTCTTTAATTGTCTCTCTGTCTCACACAAGGGCATTTTAATAAGTAAACAACACCGTTTAGAGTTAGGGTTGGTCTCCGCCTGTGTTGAGTGCGTGTGGCCTATGTGCTGTCACACAGACCAATCAGAAGCCTGCATCTGTGACCCACAAAAGAGTCTCAAACGTCCAAAAATCATAAGAATGAAATTATCTTTACAAACGGCTGGTTATAGGGCAGGGAGAGTGTACAAACAAAAAGAGTCGCTAACCTCAGTCCTGGCTTGGATGCCTGGGTGTTTGTACAGCTGTGTGTGTACTCCAGCAGCAGGTAGGACAAGGCAGACACAGGTGGGGGGATGAGAGCCACTGCTACCTTCACTGTGTCTCCTGCTCTCGTTTTAGTGCAAGAGGAGGGAAACTATCGCCGGTCGCACATCCGCACCGGACACTACGACCTTTGACCTGGCCCACTTGTTTGGTTCTAGTGTTGTGGTGCTTGTACACATGTGAGAATTATGTTTGTTGATAGCTATCTCCGGTCATGTTGACAGCACATACAACTGACAGCATTACATACACACTTGGTTTTACTCTGTTACTCTAAAGGCACAAACTTTACAATTGATACGGACACAGTACGATTAGGCAACTCTCCTGAAGTACCTTCAGTATGAACGCATGGCTGACTGGTGAATTATGGCCAGAGGTAATTCTGTATCACTCTAGAATCGAGCCATAGGGATTGGACTAATAGTTACTGGATAGTGTGATCATATACTGTTCACAGATTTATTGAACACATTATGTGCATCTAAATAAGAGGCTATTACGATCCTAAGTGCTCCATGGCTACAGTAAATCTCAGCTACGTAAAGCCTTATATTATTATTATTATTATTTAAGCTATACAGTCGGTCTGCTATTGGGTCATATCAAGGAATTGTATTTATTTGCTCTGTGAGTTGAAGCAGCTTTTGTCTGCGTTGTTTGTGTTCACTTCTATCCCAACATTGTTTTGC
The DNA here is from genome assembly GCF_963989245.1 of Nansenia antarctica. Classification (NCBI taxonomy): domain Eukaryota; kingdom Metazoa; phylum Chordata; class Actinopteri; order Argentiniformes; family Microstomatidae; genus Nansenia; species Nansenia antarctica. The sequence continues at coordinate 85,769,569 of NC_137674.1, forward strand.
TTCTATAGATATAAACAGAGATGAATATAGATAGACATAAATAGAGATGAAGAAACAAAAGGAATTTGACAAGACAAACTGATTTTTATTCTATTTTAAGTTCAGTAACTTTAAAACAAGATTCTATGTCCTTCAGATGTTTTGCTGCTTTTCCCAGTCTGAAATAGACTCTGAAGTCTGTTCCTTTGTCCTGTCCTGTGCTGTAGTCCTGTGTCTCTGGGTCACAGCCAGGACAAATTAAAGTATATAATATTTAATAAGGTAAGACAAAGCCTGTCGGATGATCGAATAGAGCTTTCCTTCAATTATTCACCAAACAGTAACGACTCTTGCGGATGATTTGAAGAGAAAACAGCAGCATATGCACATTTAAAACAGTCAAATAGACACCTTTCTTTTACTTCTGTTATTATATTTGATATGTGGGGTTATTGTTCTCTACATGGGGGATACCCACAGGCCTTATCAGTGGGACTGGTTGGACATTAGCATGTAAGTAAGTGAATAAGGAAAGCCACTGCTTTCTTTTCCTGTGGAAAAAAACCATAACTGATCCTATTTTTGGCATCAGAAGAAAGTCTCTTGAGTTAGATGGTTGTGTGGGGGCTAATCCATAGTTCTGGTCGGTTACTACTCTGGACATACCGGCCCGGTCACACTGACCTCCCTCCCAGGACTAGGCACCGTTCCAAGCCTCATTAAGTCATGTCCTCTCCTGGAGAAAGGCAATATATTTAAATGAGGAATATGTTGCAAGCAGCAAGCGCTATGGCTGTTACCTCTCCAAGCGAGTGGAACCATAAACCCATCACTGGAACACAGTTAGCGAAGGAGAGTAATGGACTATGGAAAATGGAAAATGGAAAAATATGTGTGTAATGTCTGCAGGGTGTTCCTTTATCGTAGCCGCTAGTCTTGTTGTTTTTTCCGTGGGCCTACCTCTTGCATTTCCTTTGTTTGGCTGTTAATTCTTTGTCCAGTGTTATGTTTTAACTGATAGTTTTGTCAGAGTTGTAGCTACCGGTTAGTGTTTGTTGTGTGCCATCTTTCTCAACCTGTTAGGAATCTTGTTCTTGCTGTGAGTGGGTGTGGATTAGAAAGGAAGGTTCTGGGAGGGGGGGGGGGGTGGAAGCTATCCTGGTTTAACCACGCCCTCCAGCCACAAACAAGGATGCAATACGGATATGGTGTCAACAGCAAAACATGACGCACACAACTACTTTTTCTTCACTGAAACAAAACAATGGCTGTTCTTCTCCCCCAGCGGTTGATGTTTTAGGAGGGTGGGGACTCTTATGCAAATGAGTAATTACACAAACAGAGCGTCTGCAAACGTCAGTGGGTGACAAGTCAGTACGCGTAGTCACGTCTAGGTTTGACAACCGTTCAAACGTGTGAGAGACAACCATAGCCCTCAGTGTAATAGAACACACATGTCTTCTGTCCAATGGCTACAACCCTGTTTAACACCGGGTCTCTCAGGCTGAATGGTGCTGTATGAATGCAATAGTTTTGCTGCAATACACAATGTAAAATAATAATAATAATAATAATAATAACTTTTATTTGTATAGAGCTTTTCCTGCAAACGTCGCAGCTCAAAGTGCTCCAATCATTATATAATCATAATTTAATTATTTACTCATTTAAAAGATGGGGTTTTAGTCTTGACTTGAACATAATGTGCTGAGGTTGCATCCCTAATGTAAACTGGCAGTGCATTCCACAATCTGGGTGCATAAAAATGAGAATGCAGCCTCACCAAATCTCTTCTTTTGTACATGTGGTACATAGAGAAAACCAGCGTCAGAAGACCTGAGAGCTCTATTGGGCATCAGATATATGCTAGCAAAAGGTCTTTCAGATATATTGTGATATATTTCAAAATGGTAAAATGATACAGTTGATGATGGTTGTTTTTTGGTTGCTGTTGTTTTGGTGATGCATTGAGTAGCACCTACAGTATCAGCACCATTAAGCTTGTGCAACCCAGCCCCCCAGCCCCCCCCCCCCCCCCCCCCAGCCACACCAGTTTGTCAGGCTGACAGAAAATTAGGACCTATTTTGCTGCCACCTGCAGATGCTATTACAGAGACTGCATTTCCTGTGAAAGATGGCGGGCGGTGGGTGATATTAAATCATTTCACCTCAGCAAAGTTATTGCTTTATTCCTTTAAATTAAATCTACGAAAGGCATTTGTAAGGCCGCTGCCAATTCTTCAATTTGAGAGGACCTAATTTGACGTCTTACGAAAAAATCTCTCTCTATTAGGCCTAAGTGTTAAAAGACTAAAGACTTTGTTACAGGACACGTCTCAACAACATCTTAGTGGTAAAGATGAAAAAAAAAAAACATCCTGGCAGGAAAATATAGACACACATCTCTGTCAACGTTCTCCTGTACTCAGAACAGTGGGAGAAAAACATGGAAGGAAGACCGACCGAGCCAGCTATTAGAACAACACAGGAGACACAACGTGATCCATTTTTCCGCTTCCTCCTGTAGGGTGTGTGTGTGGTGTGTGTGTGTGGGGCGGGGGGGGGGGCATTGGAAACAGTGGCCTTGGTTCCCTAGGCCCAGCGGAGGGGGTGGGGGCTGTGTTGATGGAGGAAGAGGGGCTCTGCAGGATCCTGGTGTCAGCAGGCTGGATGTGAGAGATGCTGGGCGGAAGTGCTCGGCTGGCAGGCGGCCAACGCTCCTGTTCCGTCATCCGCCTCTGTCTCCTAGCGAACGCCACAGAGAGACACACACACACACAGCTACCGCTAACACAGTCTCCTAGCCTGAGAACACCACAGAGAGCCTTTAAGGCAGCTACCGCTAACCGCTAACACTGGAACGCCACAGAGAGCCTTTAAGGCAGCTACCGCTAACTGCTAACACTAGAACACCACATCACCAACTGTCAAATCTTATTTTGAATTTGAAAGTGACAGTTAAATCTAAGTGACAGTTAAACATATGGATGGACCTTCTTGTTCTGTTGTGCATCTGTTGTTGTGTCTGTTTCAGGCACTGTGTTGTACAGTACAAACTGTACTCACTGCTTTTTAGTGTTCTGAGTTACAAGATTATTATTGTTATTTTGGTGGGAATTGGTGACCTGTGAAATAATCTTCTTCTAATCGCTTGTGTGTGTTTGGTTACTAGAGAACACACGTATGCCCTGTCCCCCCCCCCCCTCTCCTCTCAGTCAACGTGAGGCAGCAGGTGTTCATAACATGCGGTTTATGATCAGCTTTGTTTATTTACACTTTGCTAAGGGGAAACTCCCTCCTCCTCTGCCCGGTATTGGACGTCAGGCCCGCACGCTGACTCTCCTCTGGGGCTGCCAAGCTGTCAGTCTCGGTCCTGAGGCGTCTGTGTTTGCAGGAGGTTTTGCAGCGGTTTGTGTTTGCAGGAAGGGAAGTTGTCACAGAGAAGTTTTTTGTCTATGAGCTGCAGCTCTCTCTGTCTCCCCCTCACACTGTGACTGGGTTATCAGCACAGGAAATACGTTATGGGAGAAACACCTGCCTCGTACAAGCCTCCCTCCAACCACACTCATACTAATAATACACTGACACACATTACGTACACCCCAGACCTCTCTTCCTCTGAACCGAATCGGCTGTTAGATCAGAGTTCACACCCTAACTGAAGCCCTACTCTGTTGTGTTCTGTTACTATAGGAACATAGTTGTAGTAGTAAACAGTGAGCAGTTATAATGTTGAGCAAGAAATGAGCCAAAGGATCAGTTAATATTAGGGAATTATTAAGGACTTTTTCCAGCAACTTCCACTAGAATGTAATGACATTTTTTTTACATTACATGCAGTATAAAACAAAGCCTATTTTGGCTATTCTGGTTTTTGCCTTATGTGACACAGGCTGATCATTTGGTCCTCATGTCGGGATCTGATGTAATGATCAGACTTTTCTTTCGAAAAATGTGAATACATTTCCGTGTTGTTGAAAACCAACGACACATCGCTAGCCAACTAACACAGCTGGTTTTGTGAGCCTGCTAACAATGTAAAGTAGTGTTCTAGTTAACTAGGTAGCAGCGGGGATGGCCACATGTTGAAGTGTCCTTGGGCAAGACACTAAACCCCAAAATTGCTCCCAGTGAGCGGGCCGCCTTTGGTGTGTGAATGTGTGTGTGAATGGGTGAATGAGAGGCTGTTGTAAAGCGCTTTGGAGCAGCAAAAAAGGCGCTATATAAGTGCAGTTCATTTACCATTTATGTTCTATTTTTCTGTCACAGGCGTGGAAGAAACGTTGGTTCATCTTGCGCAGCGGTCGTATGAGCGGCGACCCAGACGTCCTGGAGTACTACAAGAACGACCACTCCAAGAAGCCCATCCGGGTGATCGACCTGCACTGCTGCGAGCAGGTGGACGCAGGGCTGGTCTTCAAGAGGAAGGAGTTCCAGGACAGCTTCGTCTTCGACATCAAGACCTCGGACCGCATCTTCTACCTGGTGGCGGAGACGGAGGAGGAGATGAACAAGTGGGTCCGCTCCATCTGTCAGCTGTGTGGATTCAACCAGTCAGAGGACAACCACGGTACGACCCCTGACCCTCTCTGACCCCACCCTGCCCCTGTATGACCCCTGACCCTCTCTGACCCCACCCTGCCCCTGTATGACCCCTGACCCTTTCTGCACCCTGCCCCTGTATGACCCCTGACCCTGCCTGTTTTGTTGAAGAAAGGGACTGATCTCTCTGTGGCCATACTTATCCTGAACACTGAACACAGACAGGCGTGTTTTGAACTAGCTCATTACGTATGTAAAGAACACTTTATTTTGCATGTTTGCCGCGACTCCTGATTTTCATAGCACATCTCGAGCCAGAGAGGAAGAGAGAGGGAGAGACGTCGGTTTGTAAATGTGTTTGTTTTCCTTTGCAGTTGGGTTCATAGATGAACACAGTTGTTTGTGTCGGTTGGTCTAACAGACCTGTATTATTCAATTACTTTTAAGGACAATGTTACATGTTAAGTACCTATATCTACCACAACAATTGTAAGTAGGAGATTAATCCTAATGTTTCTTGTTAAATACCTTATCTGAAGCAGTGCCAGGCCCTCACACACCAACCCGCTGGGGGATGCTGTAGATACGTGACACTGTCTGATCATTTGGTCCTCATGTCGGGATCTGATGTAATGATCTGACTTTTCTTTGCGAAAAATGTGTTGTTGAAAATCAATGACACATCGCTAGTCAACTAACACAGCTTGTTTTGTGAGCCTGCTAACAATGTAAAGTAGTGTTCTAGTTAACTAGGTAGCAGTGGGGATTACTCACCAAATCCATTGCGTTGTTGCAGTGTTTGGCTTGACTAGCGAGTTCGTGTTGTGATTCTCAACAACGTTGAAACGTAGTTCTGTGTTTCAAAAGAAAAGTCTGAACATTTTGATTGGTTGCCGATAATGAGGTCCAAATGATCAGACTGTCACATATAGGTAGAACCCTGTGCATGTAGCTGATCATCTCTAATACCGTACTGTCCAGATGCTTGACTGAAATAGTCAAAGCTTGAGTGAACGTGGTCCTTATGAGTGGATCACACTAGCTTCAGGTTGGATGAGAAATCATGTTATGAGGAATAACCTGTACTGTATCATCTGTGTTTATCGCAGACAGGGGTGAGGCCTTGTCAGAGTAGGTGGGGTAGAGAGGGTTGAGGTAATGACAAGGTAACATTACAGATTGTGACCCTTTTGGTATGAAACCTCACATCACGCAATATGTCTCTGTTTTAATTTTCACGGCTGTGTTTCCAACAATTACCGGCTTTTAACCTCTCTGTTCACATGCAGTTATAATCACTGTGAGGTAGCTATCTCAGTCTTTCAGTGGTGAGCTAGCTATCTTAGTATTTAGTGGTGTGCTAGCTACCTAGTCTTTTAGTGGTGACAGAAATGCCGTAAATAGAGTGTCTGTTTATCCCTCTCATTGTCTCTCTTAAAGTACTGACCTGTCCTCTTAGACCCTAATCACACTACAACCCCTTGTGTACATATTCCCTTATTTCAGGACACCAAACATATTGGAAAGTTGTCTTGACAGGTGTTTCTGGTTTGTCAGGTGTGTTCCGTCACATAATTTGTGCAGGTATAAGAGAACTGTCAATATCTAGTAGTAATTCTAGGCTTTGCATTTGCTTGTTGGAGTCTGTTGCGTGACGTTAGAGTTATAAGGTTCTATCTCCATTTCAAAAATTGTCAAAATTGAGTTTTTTACATAATCTGATCCATTAGGTGTTTATTAATGCCTGTGTGGTGTTATTTTTACAATGTTGATTTTTTTTGGTTAGTAATTAATAAAATACAAAGGTTCCATCTCACAAAACATAATGAAATGTAAAAACTTTGACGCTCAATATCTCTGAACTACCCTAAACGGAGATAGAACCTTATCATTCTAAGCTCACGATTGGCGTCTGTCAACATGAGGACCAAAGAGACGCCAATGAATGTCGAGGAAGCCATTATGAGACTGAAATATCGGAAAGATCAATGTGAAACCTAGCCAAAACGTGAGACTTACCAGAATCATTTGGGGCAGTCCCACTCATATTCTTTATTTTATTGGACAAATTCAGTGAAGACAGAGAGGAAAGTAAGGAGAAGAAGGGAGAGAGAGAGGGCATGTCAGCAGGGCATGGGACGGATTCTAACCCAATGCCGACATCGGCATATGTGTGCACTGTAGACCACAGTACTAGACCACTGGACCACCCCAGGCCATGGTGCTGGACCACTGGACCACCCCAGGCCATGGTACCAGACCACTGGACCACCCCAGGCCATGGTGCTAGACCACTGGACCACCCCAGGCCATGCTACTAGACCACCCCAGGCCATGGGACTGGTGCTAGACCACTGGATCACCCCAGGCCATCGTACCAGACCACTGGACCACCCCAGGCCATGATGCTAGACCACTGGACAACCCCAGGCCATGGTGCTAGACCACTGGACCACCCCAGGCCATGGTGCTAGACCACTGGACGACCCCAGGCCATGGTACCAGACCACTGGACCACCCCAGGCCATGGTACCAGACCACTGGACCACCCCAGGCCATGGTGCTAGACCACTGGACCACCCCAGGCCATGGTACTGGTGCTAGACCACTGGACCACCCCAGGCCATGGTGCTAGACCACTGGACCACCCCAGGCCATGGTGCTAGACCACTGGACCACCCCAGGCCATGGTACTGGTATCAGACCACTGGACCACCCCAGGCCATGGTGCTAGACCACTGGACCTCCCCAGGCCATGGTGCTAGACCACTGGACCACCCCAGGCCATGGTGCTAGACCACTGGACCACCCCAGGCCATGATACTGGTACCAGACCACTGGACCACCCCAGGCCATGGTGCTAGACCACTGGACCACCCCAGGCCATGGTACTAGACCACTGGACCACCCCAGGCCATGGTACTAGATCACTGGACCACCCCAGGCCATGGTACTGGTGCTAGACCACTGGACCACCCCAGGCCATGGTACTGGTGCTAGACCACTGGACTACCCCAGGCCATGGTACTGGTGCTAGACCACTTGACCACCCCAGGCCACGGTACTAGACCACTGGACCACCCCAGGCCATGGTGCTAGACCACTGGACCACCCCAGGCCATGGTGCTAGACCACTGGACCACCCCAGGCCATGGTGCTAGACCACTGGACCACCCCAGGCCATGGTGCTAGACCACTGGACCACCCCAGGCCATGGTGCTAGACCACTGAACCACCCCAGGCCATGGTGCTAGACCACTGGACCACCCCAGGCCATGGTGCTAGACCACTGGACCACCCCAGGCCACAGCTAAATGTATTGTTCGTGTACAGAAACAGAAACATGGTGTCTGCTCGAGTACAGGCAAACGGCCGCCAGCTTCTTTTGCTTGTTTGCACATGCAGTATACACACTCCTAGACAGAGGACACACACACACACACACACACACACACACACACACACATTTGCAACTCGATCTATGGTCCCGTGCATGAAAACATTTTGTATTTAGCTGCCTCTCCAAGGGCCTTTCTTCTTTTCTCTCCCTCTCTATTCCACTGTTCCTCTCTTTCTCCACCGTCCATCTTAAAGCGCCGGGTTGCGTCCTAACGATTCCCACCGTGGTTGGGCGCTCCGCCACGCCCCCAGCGGGCTCGCCACGCCCCCAGCGGGCTCGCCACGCCCCCAGCGGGCTCGACGCACGCGCAGCGGGCTCGATTCCGAAACGGCATACATTTTGCCGTCGCCACGCCCCCAGCGGGCTCGATTGCGAAATGGCATACATTTTGCCGGACTGCATACATTTTCGCGCACTGCGTGGCTATTTTAAACATTACCGTTTCAATCAACCACGTAATATGTCACTGTCAGATATTTATTCACCAGAACTAGTAAAACAGAGGTAGAGGACAACAGAGGGGCCAAAAAAGTGAGCTGTAAAAAAATATTCCCTGACCTCTCTTAAAAACTCATTGACTGCCAAAGACGCCAATTGGCGTCTTATAGAATAGTAACGTTGACTGCCAAAGACGCCAAGTGGCGTCTTATAGAAATTTTTTATTTTTTCGCGGGGATCGCGTTATTGACATGTTCTACACCTAGCGAGTGAATTTCAGACTTGGGTGTAATGTATTTCGGTCCCAGATGGGGGCAGTAGTTCGATAAAAGCCTGGAGAAGGAAGTGGCTTGCTGTGGGTTGTAGTAATGGCGAAACGGATCAGGGTATGTGCCAAACGCGGCGCGGAGCATTGCGGCGCGGAGCATTGCGGAGCATCGCGGAGCAGCGCGGCCATCGCGCGACTCTTCAAACAGTTCAGAGTCGGATGATACAGAAAAAGTGCAGAAAAATAAAATAAAATAAAACGTTCTGCAGAAAAAGCTCGTTTTCTCTGTTTATTGGTCAAAATCAGGTGTTTTTGCTGAAACCACCCTATGTTCTACGGCCGATTTCTAAACACTCAAAGAGGCTAGAAACAAACTTTCTTTTTCTGATGAAAGAAGAGAGTCTAAAGTTTTGGTAGATATGTTCAATGTTTATGTAGTCCGAAAATTCAATATTTGGTGGGTCTTCAAAGTTCAGCGAAAATGCCCCAAAAGTCTGGCAGTGTGGAGCTCTCCGCTCTGAACATGGCTGGCAGTCAAAGAGTTAACGAGACGAGCGATAAGTTACATTAAATTACAATATCAGAGCATAAAAACATCACAGGAGAGACATGGCAAATGTGCGTCCATGAGTGTGAGTCCATCCCACCAGCTAAGCAGTTTTTGAGTCGATTACCCCTACCAGCTTGTCTCCTATCTGCCATGTCCAAAACCAAGCTCTGCCTCTTGTTTAGTTATTTGTCAGACAATGCCACCACGTGTAAACTTTCCTTTTCACTATTGGTGGTAGAATTCTGGTAGCATTCTGTCACAAATCATTCTTAAGACACTTCTCCACCCACTCCACCCAGCTTGCACTATCTTCTTCACCTCTATTTTACGCTCTCCATTACTTTGGATTGTTGACGCCAAGTATTTCAACTCATCCACATCCTCCTTGTTACCTCACCAATCCACTGATTCCCTCATTCACTGGCTCAAACTTAACATAATGTTGATATGATTCTGTCAACAGCTGCAAGGACAGACACATGCCTGACTTCCCATTGGAAGTCAGGGTAAAGAACACCCACAACCACAACGCGTTTGTGGCCGAGGCCCTTGGGCACAGAGATGTGGGGAAGGCATCAATTGAGAGCCTGACGAGGCTTTTTGAAATCGGCCACTCTCCCACATCAGCACTTTGTGTGTTGAAGCACGACCTGCAAATGCAGTATGGCGTGATATATGTCCATGCCTCAGCGAACAGAGAGATCTGCCCAGACCTCCAGTTTGTCCAAAGGTGCACCTTTTTTTTAAGATCATATTGTAGTTATTATGTATGTATTGTCAAAAGACCCCTCACATGATTGGGGTTGAGACTGTATAATACTATGTTGATGATGGTTGTGTATGTGTCACACATTTGAACACATATGAGCAGTGGAGTGGGATGTATAGTTTGAAACGGTATACAGCATGCATATTATAACTTTATTGGCTAACATTTTTTTGTTCAGACTCTTGTGCAGGGGAGAGTATGGTGCACAGCAAGGCCCTTCTATGCTGGAAGCTCTGGAACGACAGGTGGTGGAGTACAACACCAAGTGTGGAGAAGTGTGTGCCAGGATGACCACTTCCTCTGCTGGAGCTCCTCTCATCGCGATATAATCGACTCAAAAACTGCTTAGCTGGTGGGATGGACTCACACTCATGGACGCACATTTGCCATGTCTCTCCTGTGATGTTTTTATGCTCTGATATTGTAATTTAATGTAACTTATCGCTCGTCTCGTTAAGAGAGGTCAGGGAATATTTTTTTACAGCTCACTTTTTTGGCCCCTCTGTTGTCCTCTACCTCTGTTTTACTAGTTCTGGTGAATAAATATCTGACAGTGACATATTACGTGGTTGATTGAAACGGTAATGTTTAAAATAGCCACGCAGTGCGCGAAAATGTATGCAGTCCGGCAAAATGTATGCCATTTCGCAATCGAGCCCGCTGGGGGCGTGGCGACGGAGTCGAGCCCGCTGCGCGTGTGTCGAGCCCGCTGGGGGCGCGGCGAGCCCGCTGGGGGCGTGGCGGAGCGCCCAACCACGGTGGGAATCGTTAGGACGCCGCCGGCGTCGGCGTATGCTTTGACAATGGACCTATCGCTAAGCCACGCCCCCATATCACAGCAAAAGTCACTACAGGCAGAAAACCCGGACAAACAACTTGCTAATATCTGATGGTGAAAAGCTTCTAGACTAAATGTTCTTGTCTTCTTAAATGTCTCAAAAAAACATGTCTATTACTTGCTGTGGTAAATCGGAAATGTGCCAACTCCCGCCATTGTAAGTCGTTGATTGAATAGAGCTCTCAGGTCTCCTGACGCTGGTTTTCTCTGTGTACCACATGCACAGTACAAAAGAAGAGATTTGGTGAGGCTGCATTCTCATTTTATCCACCCAGATTGTGGAATGCACTGCCAGTTTACATTAGGGATGCAACCTTAGCACATATTATATTATTATTATTATTATTATGTTCAAGTCAAGACGAAAAACCCATCTTTTTAATATTGCCTTTAAATGACTAAATAATTAAATGATGATTATATAATGATTGGAGCACTTTGATTATTATTATTATTATTATTATTGTTATTGTTATTGTTGTTATTATTATTATTATTACTATTATTATTATTATTATTATTATTATCTCTGTTCTGTCAGTGGCCCAGACAGCTACGGCCGAACTGAGTGAGGAATTATGGGCCTAAACAGAAAGCATAAACAAGCCTTCAGTCATTCATTGAAAACACGATGATATGCATACTGTATGTCTAATCTAAATATGGGTTTACTGGTCAAAACCAGCTCTTCAAACTTCAAAATCATACGGCTCGTACGGCTGATGGCTATTATGTGGTTTCATAGCGAGTCATTTTATTAAGATTCATGCATAAGAGAGATTCGTTGCAGTGGAGAGAGAGTTATGTTAGAGATACAGCACAGTGCTGCTGTATGTGTGTCTGTGTGCGTGGTGTGGTGATGGGGTGGGGGTGGAGATGGGGTGGGGGTGACAGAGAGACCGAGGGAGAGAGAGAGAGACACACAGAGAAAGAGAGACAGAGAGAGAGAGACACAGAGAGAGACACAGAGAGAGACACAGAGAGAGAGAGAGAGAGAGAGAGAGAGAGAGAGAGAGAGAGAGAGAGAGAGAGACACAGAGAGAGAGAGAGACAGACAGAGAGAGAGAGACACAGAGAGAGACAGAGAGAGAGAGACACACACAGAGAGAGAGATGGAGGGTGGGGGTGGGCGTGGGGTGGGGGTAGGGCAGCAGTCTGTATCGCTGCTCTGATCTCCCTGTGTGTCTGTCAGTGGAGGTCCAGCCGGGCAGGTTAGGCGGAGCAGAGAGGCTCCTGGGACTGGGAACAAGGTTATCCACAGGAAGTGGAGGCCTGGCAGCCCATTGTTCAACAGTACTCTCTCTCTCTCTCTCTGTCTCACTATCTCTGTCTCACTCTCTCTGTGTTTCCCTCTCTCTCTCTCTCTCTCTCTCTCTCTCTCTCTGTCTCACTCTCTCTGTCTCACTCTCTCTGTGTTTCTCTCTCTCTCTGTCTGTCTCACTCTCTCTGTCTCTCTCTCTGTCTCTCTCTCTCTGTCTCTCTCTCTCTCTCTCTATCTATCTGTCTCTCTCTCTCTCTCTGTGTTTCACTGTGTCTCTCTCTCTGTCTCTCTCTCTCTCTCTCTCTCTCTCTCTCTTTCTGTCTCTCTGTCTTTTTCTCTCTCTCTCTATCTGTGTCTCCCCCCTCTCTCTCTCTCCCCCCTCTCTCTTTCTCTCTCTCTGTGTCTCTCCCCCTCTCTCTTGCTCTCTCTCCCCCCCCCCCTCTCTCCCTGAGCTCTTTATATCCCCCCCCCCTCCCTCTCCCAGAGTACCCTTCACAGACATTGATTTTTGTTAAAATAACGAGACTCTGGTGATGATGAGAGGTCAGGTTGCTGATGCCACACATCTGTCTGGCTGCAGCAGCTGTGTATCCCATCCCAGAATGCAGTGCAGTGCAGTGCTTGGCTGGAATTAACAGGAGATTGTCTCTCCGCCAATCGTAAAAGATTATGATTAAAGTTATGGTACATGAAGGGTATATACTGTATTAGAATCCCTTTACCAGATAATTGGAATAGTCGGTGAATTGATGATTCATGCATTCTTGCTTAGTCGAACGTATCGCTTTGGAATAAATCGTCAGCTAAATGCCAGAAAAATGTGTAAATGTGAACGTACTTACATCCTGGGGCTCTCTAGACATTCAGCTTTTCCATTATAAGTCCCCCCCCCGTCCCCCTTCAATCTGTTGATGGCGTATGTTGGGCGGTGTTGCGTTCGGACTGTTAGCTGGGTGTGTGGCATGTGTCTGTTACCACGGAGACACACCCCCGAGCACAATCTAATGAATGGAACAGCATCTCGTCAATCAGATGCTTTGTTGTCGTCCCCCCCTCCCTCCACCCCGCCTCCCAGGGTAGTTGAACTCACAGACAAGGACAATCTGAACAGAGGGATGAGTTTGACTTGTCAGCAGTCCTGCCTGCGCTCTCTTCTTCTTTTTGTTCCCTCTGTTTTTTTTTCTTTTTCGTACATTTCACCGTCCATCCAGCCTGTAATGAGGCACGGATTGTTTTGTGGCTCGATTGTTCTGCAAACCCTTCAGATGCTAAAAAGAAGAAGAAGAAATGTGTTTCTAAAATTTCGGCATCTCTGGTAGCAACCTCAGCAGTTTATGTAAAAAAAAAAAAAAGTGTAGAGTGAAGGGTTTGTTTCATGAAACATTTAAACAGGCCCTCAAAACCCACCTCTTCAAGCTCGCCTTCACCAGTTAACCCTCTCCCCCTCCCCTTCCCATGTGTCCCCAGCACTACCTTAATTAGGCCCCTATACTTTCTTTTATTTATTTTTTGTTTCTTTTTATTATTACTACTCGACCTTTTCAGTTTGTAAAGCGTCTTTGAGTGTCTAGAAAAGAGCTATATAAGTCTAATGTATTATTACTATTATTATTATTATTATTATGAAATGAAAGCATTTGCAATGGCGTCCCAATTGGATAATCTACTTTTTAGAGGTATTCTACCTGCTCTTGTAACGCCTGCAGTTTAAATGTATAACGCCCAGAGTGAGATTCAGCTTAAAGCAATACAGTATTTTATCCACGGTTATATATATATTTTTAAAACATCTTTCTATCACAACGACTGCCAATGGCCCCTGGCCTGAGCTAGATTATTCTTCCTGCTACGACTGGTGGATGGATGATTCACTTACTTAGTCAAATGTATAGATTGTAAGTCGCTTTGGAATAAGGCGTCTGCTAAATGCTAAACATGTAAAAATGTAAATGTATTAAACAGAATGTAGCCCAGGAGCAGACTCACTACTCTAGTCAGTACAGCAGATCTGACTGAGTAGGACAGACAGTTGTGGGGCGGGCGGCTGTGTCTCAGCAGGTAGAGGCTGGTGCAGGTAGAGGCTGTGTCTCAGGAGGTAGAGGCTGTGTCTCAGGAGGTAGAGGCTGGTGGAGGTAGAGGCTGTGTCTCAGGAGGTAGAGGCTGGTGCAGGTAGAGGCTGTGTCTCAGGAGGTAGAGGCTGGTGCAGGTAGAGGCTGTGTCTCAGGAGGTAGAGGCTGGTGCAGGTAGAGGCTGTGTCTCAGGAGGTAGAGGCTGGTGGAGGTAGAGGCTGTGTCTCAGGAGGTAGAGGCTGGTGCAGGTAGAGGCTGTGTCTCAGGAGGTAGAGGCTGGTGCAGGTAGAGGCTGTGTCTCAGGAGGTAGAGGCTGGTGCAGGTAGAGGCTGTGTCTCAGGAGGTAGAGGCTGGTGGAGGTAGAGGCTGTGTCTCAGGAGGTAGAGGCTGGTGCAGGTAGAGGCTGTGTCTCAGGAGATAGAGGCTGGTGCAGGTAGAGGCTGTGTCTCAGGAGGTAGAGGCTGGTGGAGGTAGAGTCTGTGTCTCAGGAGGTAGAGGCTGTGTCTCAGGAGGTAGAGGCTGTGTCTCAGGAGGTAGAGGCTGGTGCAGGTAGAGGCTGTGTCTCAGGAGGTAGAGGCTGTGTCTCAGGAGGTAGAGGCTGGTGGAGGTAGAGGCTGTGTCTCAGGAGGTAGAGGCTGGTGGAGGTAAGCCCTGTCCGGATGGCATATAAATTACCTGAGGACCTCGGTAGTAATATGTTTTACCTGGGGTAATTCGGTAATTTTTATCCCGTCCGGACCGACCATGTCAGTGATTTACTCCGGGGACCCCAGTAATTATTCCGGCTGGAATTACCTACTGTTTTTCAGCAAACCCTGAGGTCCTCTGATAATTATATTACCGTCCGGATTGACATGTCAGTATTTGGTAAGCATTGCATGATTTTGTGCGATATTAATACTAGAATTTACCGTTTTGACCGGGGTGTGAGATCTAAGGTATTAAGTGAGCTCTGTGCAAACAATGGATGTGGATGACATTATTGACTCCCTTGAATCTCCACTATCGGATAACCAAACCACCTAAAAAGGCTGTGTCTAAGGAGGTAGAGGCTGTGTCTCAGGAGGTAGAGCCGCCGTCTAATGATCGCAAGGTTGGCAGATCGGCGGTTCGAGCCCCGGCTGGCCACATGTCGAAGTGTCCTTGGGCAAGACACTGAATCCCAAAATTGCTCCCAGTGAGCGGGCCGGCCGGTGCCTTGCATGGCAGTTTGCCTACCTCGCCATTGGTGTGTGAATGTGTGTGTGAATGGGTGAATTAGAGGCTGTTGTAAAGCGCTTTGGATAAAGGCGCTATATAAGTGCAGTCCATTTATGTGAATGAAACTGGGTACAGTTGGATGGTAGATCATCACGGGTCGACTGAACCCACCCAGAACCTTTCTCTGTGTTTCTCTGTGTGTGTCTCTCTCTCTCTCTCTCTCTCTCTCTGTCTCTCTCTCTCTCTATATCTCTCTCTCTCTCTCTCTCTGTCTCTCTGTCTCTCTCTCTATCTGTGTCTCTCCCCCTCTCTCTCGCTCCCCCCCCTCTCTCTCTCTCTGTGTCTCTCCCCCTCTCTCTCGCTCCCCCCCCCCTCTCTCTCTCTCTCTTTCTCTCTCTCTCTCTCTCTCTGTCTCTCTGTGTCTCTCTCCCTCTCTCTCTTGCTCTGTCCAGACTTCTAACATCACCAGTAACACTACTAGATTTCCACACATGGATTTTTTACCCATTGTGTAACATCTTGTCAGCCCAAATTATTCTTTCATTTCTGACCCTTGGCCAGAGGCTCCAGGGTAGCCAGGTGTCCAGGTATTTCTGTCACTTTTTCCTGTCAGGCCAGGGGCCACTGGCATTCGTCCTGATTTTTAAAAAATAAGCGTGGATAAAATACTGTATTGCTTTAAGCTGAATCTCACTCTGGGCGTTACACATTTAAAATGCAGGTGCCACAAGAGCAGGTAGAATACCTCTAAAAAGGAGAAGTCATAACAGCCCAAATGGGATGCCATTGCAAATGCTTTCATTTCATAATAATAACAATAATAATAATAATAATGTTTTGTGAGATGGAACCTTTGTATTTTATTAATGAACTAACTAAAACATTTCAACGTTTTAAAAATAACACAACACAGGCATTAATAAACACCTAATGGATCAGATTATGTAAAAAAAAAAAAATTGACCAGAAATGGAGATGGAACCTTATAATTCTAACGTCACGTAGTACCTCACATCCACTAACCCACTTCTGTTTATTTTTGGTTGATCTGCAGATAGAAGGTCAGAGGATGGGGAAAAAAGTAAAAATAAATAAAATAATTAACCCAAATTCTTAGATTTTATTAAGCAGGGACGTTTAGGCGATTGATTGTTTGGTCAGTCATTGTTTTGAGGCGTAGGCCTAACTGACAACTCTAACTGATGTTCCAGTGTGGTCCAGTGTGTAGCTTCCATGATGCTTTGGGCCAGGCAGGTGCGGGGAGGGGGGGGGGGTAATGTGATCAGGGAGAGTCCCTGGGCCCTGGCGAGGGAGGGGCGACCATGTCACTTTGTTAATTATCCTCCAGCCAGCAGCAGCAGAAGTCATCACCTCCCACTGTGCACTCACGCCCCCTCCCCCCAACCCCAACCCCCCCCAACACCCCCAACCCCCCCAGCTACTCCTCACCACCACCCCCCCAGCCTGTCTAAATGGTAAACAGACTGACTTATACATCGCCTTATTCCAAAGCGCTTTACAACGGCCTCTCATTCACCTGTTCACACACACATTCACACACCAATGGCGGCAAGCTACCATGCAAGGCGCCGGCCCGCTCATTGGGAGCATTTGGGGGTTCAGCGTCTTGCCCAAGGACATCTTGACATGTGGCCAACCGGGGTTCGAACCGCTGATCTGCCGACCTTGCGATCATTAGACGCCGGCCCTACCTCCTGAGACACAGCCGCCCTGTTTCTATCTACTAGCTGTCTCTATCTACTAGCTGTCTCTGTCTCTATCTACTAGCTGTCTCTATCTACTAGCTGTCTTTGTCTCTATCTACTAGCTGTCTCTGTCTCTATCTACTAGCTGTCTCTGTCTCTATCTACTAGCTGTCTCTATCTACTAGCTGTCTCTGTCTCTATCTACTAGCTGTCTCTATCTACTAGCTGTCTCTGTCTCTATCTACTAGCTGTCTCTATCTACTAGCTGTCTCTGTCTCTATCTACTAGCTGTCTCTATCTACTAGCTGTCTCTGTCTCTATCTACTAGCTGTCTCTGTCTCTATCTACTAGCTGTCTCTGTCTCTATCTACTAGCTGTCTCTATCAACTAGCTGTCTCTGTCTCTATCTACTAGCTGTCTCTGTCTCTATCTACTAGCTGTCTCTGTCTACTAGCTGTCTCTGTCTCTATCTACTAGCTGTCTCTATCTACTAGCTGTCTCTGTCTCTATCTACTAGCTGTCTCTATCTACTAGCTGTCTCTGTCTCTATCTACTAGCTGTCTCTGTCTCTATCTACTAGCTGTCTCTGTCTCTATCTACTAGCTGTCTCTATCTACTAGCTGTCTCTGTCTCTATCTACTAGCTGTCTCTGTCTCTATCTACTAGCTGTCTCTATCTACTAGCTGTCTCTATCTACTAGCTGTCTCTATCAACTAGCTGTCTCTATCTACTAGCTGTCTCTGTCTACTAGCTGTCTCTGTCTACTAGCTGTCTCTGTCTCAGGGGAGGTGTGCTGCCTTGTGTGACCCAGCGGTCAGCGAGTTCCCTCAGGGAACAACACAGACCTGTCTGTCTGCTAGGACCCTGCAGGGAGACAACACAGACCTGTCTGTCTGTCTGCTAGGAGCCTGCAGGGAGACAACACAGACCTGTCTGTCTGTCTGCTAGGACCCTGCAGGGAGACAACACAGACCTGTCTGTCTGTCTGCTAGGAGCCTGCAGGGAGACAACACAGACCTGTCTGTCTGTCTGCTAGGAGCCTGCAGGGAGACAACACAGACCTGTCTGTCTGCTAGGAGCCTGCAGGGAGACAACACAGACCTGTCTGTCTGTCTGTCTGGCAGGACCCTACCTGCAGCGAGGGAAAGACACATCTGTCTGTCTGTCTGGCAGGACCCTGGAGGCCTGCGGCGAGGGAAAGACACATCCAATGTTCATTTGCAGCCAGCAACTTCAGCTACTTTAGCTGTCTCTTTTTAAGTGCAATCTCTTCTAATAAGACTGTTAAGGAAATTGCACTTTTCGTTTATTAGCCATGAAATTGAAGGCGGATCGGCCGGTAGTAAGTTTAGTCTTTGTTTATGCTCTGATATCTAACTGAAGAGAGATGAATATAGGGTCTCTTTCAATTCCTTAAGAAATGTATATTTTGATATTTTTTGGGGAAATATTTACTAGAACTATACTACGATATTTCTGAAGATTCATTTTCAGTAGTTCAGTAATATTTTTTATTTGTATATTTTGATTGCATCATCATATGTGACATGTTCTAATGCTTTGGTCCTCATGTTGGGATCTGACTTTTCTTTAAAAATGTTTTAATACATTTCCACGTTGTTGAAAGGTAACGACACATCTCTAGTCAACTAACTCAGCTTGTTTTGTGAGCCTGCTAACAATGTAAAGTAAAGTTATAGTCAACTAGGTAGCAGTGGGATTACTCACCCAAATACATTGCGTTGTTGCAGTATTTTGGCTCGACTAGCGACTAGTTTGTGTTGTGATTCTCAACAACGTTGAAACGTAGTTCCGCGTTTCAAAATAAAAAGTCTGAACATTTCAGATGGG
>NC_137674.1:85793439-85815939 GCF_963989245.1 Nansenia antarctica
CTTTGCACCTGGTTCCCAAGGCCAATGGAGGCTGGCGCCCGTGTGGTGATTACCGGCGGCTTAATGATGCCACTACGCCTGACCGGTATCCAGTTCCCTACATTCAGGATTTCTCAGCCCACCTGGCAGGAGCAGTTATTTTTTCAAAGGTGGATCTCATTCGAGGATATCACCAAGTGCCAGTCCATCCTCAAGACATCACCAAAACGGCAGTCATCACACCGTTTGGCCTCTTTGAATATTTACGAATGCCTTTCGGCCTGAAGAATGCCGCCCAAACCTTTCAGCGGTTGATGGACTCAGTGTTGCGTGATCTGCCTTTTCTTTTTGTTTACCTTGATGATATCCTGGTGGCCAGTACATCCAAGGCAGAACACATGTCACACCTCCGCCTCCTTTTTGCTCAATTGCAGCAGCACGGCTTGATTGTCAATCCAGCAAAATGCCAGTTTGGGGTGCCCTCCATTGATTTTCTCGGCCATCACATCACTTCTGCCGGTGCAACCACACTGCCCTTAAAGGTGAAGGCGGTGCTGCAGTTCCCACGCCCCACAACAGTGAAGGCCCTACAGGAGTTCCTGGGTATGGTGAATTTTTATCATCGCTTTATTCCACAAGCAGCCTGCCTCATGCGACCCCTGTATGGGGCCCTCAAGGGCAAGCCTCCCAAGCACATTGTTGACTGGTCCAGTGAAATGTCAGGATCATTCTCTGCCACCAAGGAAGCTCTTGCAAATGCAACCATGCTAGCACATCCAGTGCCAGATGCCCCCATTGCCTTGACATCTGATGCCTCAGACCGCGCAGTTGGTGCTGTTTTAGAGCAGCAGATTGACGGGGTTTGGCAGCCTCTCGCTTTTTTTAGCCGGCAGCTCCGTGCTAGTGAGCAGAAATACAGCACGTTCGACCGTGAGCTACTAGCCCTTTACCTGGCAGTCAGACATTTCCGTTTCCTCCTAGAGGCTCGACCATTCACTGCTTTTGTAGACCACAAGCCTTTAACTTTTGTCATGTCTAAACTGTCGGAGCCATGGTCAGCCAGGCAACAGCGTCATCTCTCCTACGTTTCTGAATTTACTACAGACATACAACATGTAGCAGGAAAGCAGAACGTCGTGGCTGACTGCCTTTCTCGCACCTTCACAAGCACCGTCCACCTCGGCATCGATTATGCCCGCATGGCTGTGGACCAAGATGCAGACCCTGACATTCAGGCCTTTCGGACGGCGACTACAGGGCTTCGGTTGGTGGATGTCCCTTTTGACGATAAGGGTACGACACTGCTATGCGATGTCTCTACTGGCCAGCCCCGTCCTCTGGCACCCAAGATGTGGAGACGGAAGGTTTTCGATGTCATACATGGCTTGTCACACCCAGGCCGGAAGCCATCACAGCGTCTGGTGACAGAAAAATTTGTCTGGCATGGCATGAAGAAGGACATTCGCGACTGGGTCAAAACATGCATCGCATGCCAGCTCACAAAAGTCCATCGACATGTGAAGGCACCATTGGAGCAGTTCACAGTCCCAGAAAGGCGCTTTGACCACATCAACGTGGATTTAGTTGGACCTCTTCCTCCTTCTGGAGGGTTCACCCATCTCTTGACAATGGTGGACAGAACGACACGGTGGCCAGAGGTGGTTCCACTGTCGGGAACAACGACAGCTGAGGTGGCCCGCGGATTCATTGGTACTTGGATCGCCCGGTTCGGGGTTCCCTCTGACCTCTCCTCAGACCGGGGACCACAATTCACCTCACAATTGTGGACCTCTATCACCCAACAGTTGGGTATTTCACTCCATCGGACTGCAGCATATCATCCCCAGGCCAAGGGCCTGTGTGAGCGATTTCACCGTTCCATGAAAGCAGCCCTGAAAGTGGACCTCCAGGGCAATAGCTGGATCGACAGGCTACCCTGGGTGATGCTGGGACTTCGTACTGTACCTAAGGAGGACCTCCTCTCTTCTTCTGCAGAGCTTGTTTATGGCCAGGCCCTTAGAGTACCGGGTGATTTTTTCCCCTCTGTTAACGTTCCCTGGTCTGCACCAGAACAACTTCGTAATCTATGGGACAAGGCAAGTGCCTTTATGCCGACCCCTACTTCAAATCACAGCCTGCCACGTATCCATGTCCCTCTGGATCTCCAATCAGCAAGATATGTGTTCATCCGCCACGACGCACATAGGAACCCTCTACAGCCGCCTTACGATGGCCCCTACAGAGTTGTGGAGACAGGCGACAAGACCTTTATCATTGACATAGGGGGAAGTATGGAGCATATCTCAGTGGACCGCCTGAAGACAGCTCATCTAGATGGAGAACGGGCTGTGGAGGTGGCCCGTCCACCACGTCGTGGCCGCCCTCCTACAAGCACAACAAAAAAACCTCCCAGTGGTTCCGGGCCAGGCTGTCAGCAGCCAAGAGATTTCCGTCCAGCCCAAGTTCCGGAGTCCCGTAATCGCTTTGGACGAGTCCTCCGAGCTCCGGCACGTTATGGGAAGTCAGTGTTTGTGAATTCTGGGGGGGACCTGTGTGGTGACTAGACACCCACTGAGTGATCAGGGCGAATTCACTACATTACCCAGGTGCCTTAGCAGGGTGATGAGGTGTATTTAAGGCGACCAGGAAGTGTGAATGAGGAAGTGAATGCAGAGTGTGCAATAAACACAGCTCTTGTTTACACATTAACCATGTGCTCCTAGTCCTTCTTCATATCCCTCAAACCAACAACTACAGTATACATAATATACCAACACTGGAGCCTGGTGTCTGTTCTCCTCTGCTGGGCTGGGCTGGTAAAGAGACCCCCCCTTGGGTCACACCCTTATTTATACACAATATGCAAATACAGTCACAGGCCATAGCCTATCACCTTCCCTAGAGCTGGTCAAGGGGTGAAAAGGGGCAGTCACCTGTGATGTCACTATGGCCTATAATCATTCCAGGAAGTCATTCCTCAGCTGACCATAGAAGAACAGTCAATGTCCTGAGCATATGATCGTCATACAACCCCCATCTTCAGTAGCACAGGCCCACACCATGTGTGTTTTAAGTACAAATATACTACATATTCCCCCCTCGGAAAACTAAACGACCACATAAAACAAAAACACAAAACCCCACATACTGCAACTAAGAAATCAAAGAAAAAAAAAATATATATATAAAAATATAAAATAAACAACAACAGACAGAAAAACTACACCAACACACAACACAAGAAACATAATGACACAGACTAACCCAGCACCAGTACCAGCAACCAAAAATATCATATAAACCAAATACAAAACAATCAACAATAAAAAAGAATCCTAAAAACAACAATACAAATTAATCTAAACACAGTACATCATACATATTTCAACACAAAAACTTCCAACGACCAACGTCTTCTTGTTTCTTGCATCTTCAGAACAACCTTTACCGCTGTCTCAGATTGATAACCTTTCCTAGTCAGGAGCTTTTTCTTCGTTGCGCTAGGAACAGAACTTCTTTCCTATCTTTGCATAACCACCACATCACTTCTCAACTGACATCAATCACATACGATATAGAAATAAACAAACAATACACAAATAATGACATTCAGTTATCATAACACATAATTCCCCAACAGTAAGCACAGGACAAAGGGAATGCATTAATGCATAGATCTTCACCTCAGGTGAGGACTAGTCTTCTGAAAAGTTCATCAACGTGGACTGAGTGACTGATTTTCCAAAAACAGTCAATGAGGCCCTGTCTCCTAAGAAAGTCAAAAATCATGTCTGCTATAATAGGTGCTCCTATCTTAGCAAAATAAGTTTCCCATGCCCCTAAGACCGTTTCCAGCCATGCTATCATCTGCTGTCCATTCCCGTCGTTCCCTTTGATCTGCTGCTTCACTACCCTATGCGTAGTCTTTAATCTTTTCCTAACTGGTCGTCGTCCGTCAGTGTCATTGAGGTTCAGGCAGTCGTCTGGTCCCCTCCCTCGCTGATCAAGGTCTGGGGAGTCGCCCTCAGCATCATCTGAAGCATGATGCAGGCATTCGCCAGCATCCCCAGTAGCACAGGTGTCCAAGCTTTGGACACTCCCAGGCTGGAACTCCAGACTGTCAACACTCTCTGCTTCGTTGGTTTCTGGTTCATTGGCATCTGGACAGCTTTCCACTGTCCCCTCGGTTTCAGGCATTGCCGGTAATGTCACTGGCTGTAACACTGGCATTGCCACTGGCTCTGGCAACATCACAGCATCTCGTCGTAGCTCCTCCTTCTCAGGTTCTCTGGGAACCTCGGCACCTGTTGGCACAACATCCTGCCTACTCTGTACATCCACCCCCCTGTCCACCACCCGTGGCCCTATTGGGGTAGGGATATGCCCAGACACCACTGGTGTACCCACTCTGATGTTGTTTCTCCAACATACCCCACATTGACCTAAAGCATGGTCAATCTGTTCCATCAAATATGGACTCCAAAACCCATATTCCTTGGTGATCTTGCGTCTTACCTCCCCCCTTGCCACATGTGCTAATCCATGAGCTTCCCGTATTAACATGCCTAATAAATCTGAGGGTGCTACAACCAACCCCTCATGATTCCTCCATAGACCTGTGTCATCCTGACTTGCCCCCCTTGCTAGCCAAACGTTCTTGTCTAACGTAGTTGCTCTACTCTGTAACATCAATAAATCCTCAAGTGTGACCATGCCCTGTAATTGCATTTCATGTGCGACCAGAAGACCTTTACCTGCCTTGTCTGCTCCTGTAATGGCTTTGGCTGCATCCTCTGCAGCCCTGTTACCTTGTGTGACATGTGATGATTCAGACCTGTGTGCGGCACACTTCACTATGGCTAATTCCTTTGGCTTCATCATGGCTTGTAACAGCTTCATGATCTGTGCGTGGTGCTGTATAGGCGTACCATCAGTTCTCTTAAAACCCCGCCCCCTCCATACAGCTCCATTAAAATGACAAACATTATGTGCATAGGCAGAGTCGGTGTACACTGTCACTCTCCGTCCGGTTCCCAAGTTGCATGCTTCTGTGAGGGCAATCAACTCAGCCAACTGAGCTGAGCAAGGCTGAGGAACTGCCTCAGCCTGTTCCACAATAAACTTTGAATTCTGTGCTTTAACTAAGGAATACCCAGCGCACAAAGTTTCTCCTACCCGGTAACAAGACCCATCAACCCAATATTCTATATCAGCTCCCTTTAAAGGCAAAGCTTGTAGGTCTGTTCTATGCTTAATCACTCTGGCTGTCGATGGAATCTGAGCACCGGATGGCATCGTCACCTGACAGCCGTCAGGTGTGCATTTTACTGTACAGTTCAATTGGCATAGAGCATCTCTCCCTAGCAGCCCTGTTGGCGTGTGTTCTGACACAAGTATTGACAGAGTTGCTCTCTGTCCCTTGTACTCTAAGTCTACAAGCTCAGTTGTAGGAATCAGCTGTTTAATTCCCTCAAATCCGATTGTCTTCACATATTCTCCAGACATAGGAAGGTGCGTGGCGTCTTCAGGCTTCTTTGTCACCACCAGCTGGCACCTCCCACTCGGATCTTCCGGGCACCCCTATAGGCCAGCTGCTGGGCCTTCGTAGAGGTTCATCACTCCTGGAGCAGGTGTAGCAGGGGGCCAATATCCTCCTCCTTGGCTCCCCCCTGCGCCCCCCTGGGGCCTGTTGTAGCAGGTACAGGCTAGATGTCCATTCTGGCCGCATTGGTAACATGGTCCTAGCATCTTCTTCCCTGCTGCTGTCCATCCCCCTGGTGGTGGTCCTTGGCCAGGCTGTGTGTACGGCTGGTATGGAACCGCTTGCACCCCTGGTGGCCCTTGTGGGTATGGATACCCCCCTTGTGGCCCCTGTGGGTATGACTGGTAAGTAGCAGTTTGCACCCCAGGTGGCTGTTGCTGTGGAGCTAAAGCCTGCACTCCCTCTATGTTCCTCTTGCTTTCAGTCAATTGCACATGAGTCAATATTCTGAGTGACTCTTCGTCTTGTGTCTTCTGTATCTGAATATTCTTTCGATATAACTCAACTTGATGAGCTACGTGGTCTATATAAACAGCTTTGTTCATGTGTCGTAGCCCCACCACTTCTGCTAGCTTATCCTTAACTGGGGTAGGAAGACCTTGTTGTATTTTTTCCCTGATTATGGATTTTTCTAAGGGGTTATCTTCAGCGTCCTTCCCTGTCACACTTCTCCATTGAGAGTGCACACGGGCAACAAAACCCCTGGGATTCTCATCTCCCCCCAGTGGCTTCACAATGATATTGTCTGGGTGAATGTGAGTAGGGTAAGTCTCTCTGATTGCCTTCCACAGCCTGCCTCTGTTTGCTGCAAAGAGCTCTGGATCATAGACTGATGTATTGATATATCTATGAAGTCCTGCCTTCATCAATATTTCCTGCATTGTATCCAATCCTGCAATAAAAGCTAAGAGTCTTTTCAGGTCTCCCATCGCTGCTTGCGTTCCTGTCAGTCTCACGTCTACCTCTGTCGTCCACGCGTGGCCTCCATCCTCCAGAACGGGGAGTTTCTCTATCACTTCAGACAGATCTGTATGATTCCAAGGATGATATTCCATCTTGTTACCCCGAATCAGCACTGGACAGTTCTTTAATGTATTTGATGACATTCGATGACAATCTTCCTCTTCCTCCCTTTCTCGTTGCTCCTTCAGCCATCTGTGGTGTCTTCCTTCCTCTCTTTCCGCTTTCTCCCGGCGTCTTCTCCCACCTTTCTTTTCGGCTGTGGCTATCATCTTCCTGACCTGAGCGTTGTAGCCTCCATCTGCATTGTCGTCATCACTTGAGTCTTCACTGCCATCTTCGCTGTCATCTTCCTCGTCACTCTTGTCCTCCCCTTTTCCCCTTGGCTCCTTCTTCTGGGAATGGTCCTCCAGTGCCTTAGCATATGGAGGGGGACTGGAGACTGGACACATGTTTGTGAATGGAATGTTCAATTTCTCCTCAAGTGTTTTGGCCAATTCATTTTTCTTTTCTGTTCCCATCTGTGCTGTTGTCTCATTCCAAGCTGATGCTAATTTCTGCCCCTCTACCTTAAATAGCTCTAAAATAGCTAACTCTAACCTGCGTTTTTCTGATCTATTCTTTGCCTTTTTCTGGTTTGCTTTATAGGTTTTAATAAGTACCTCTAAAGTTGCAATAACTCGTAAGTTGAAGGTGCCCTCTTTCGGCCACGGCTGTTCAATGTCTGCCCAACAACTATTCCATTTCGTTGACATTTTGCTAATTACCTTAACAAGAGGATTCATTTTTTCTACTACAGCCATAGGGGATAAAGTAGCCAATATTCCACTATGTTCACTAATATCTTTTAACATCTTCGTTGAATTTGCCCCCATCTTAAGCTGATTGATTTATACTGCTCAATATGCTGAAAATATTCTATAAGGTGTACTTTTCTTACAACCCACCTCCTTATTGCCTTGTTTGCTAAACAAATGCTAGTCCAATTTAACTGTATTAACTGTCCACACAGAACCCTACAACTCAGAATAACAGATTGGCCTCTTATGTATGTCAGTGTAGTATTAACTTAAATCTGATCTATGTGTGTGTTTTAATCTAAATGTAATCTATGTGTGTGTTTTTTACTTAAATGTTTTTTCCTTATTGTGTATGAATATGTGTCACTTAATTGCTCATTCAATACTAATTACAGTTCTGGTCAACACAATTATCAAATCCCAAAGGCTGGTCAACACCTAAGTATTCACTGATTTACAAAAGCCCTTTTACTGCTCAACTATCAAATATGTACTATTCTGCTATTCCTTAATCAAACACTGTGGAAATGACCTAACTAAAATAAAATATGTAAATTACAAATATTAATTACAACCTGTAGAATAAATCAACTGTTAAATGAAAGGAATGAATGATTAGTTAGAATTATTCATTATATAATCATATACATTGATTTAATACCTGTGGAGTCAATTAGCTGTTATCAAAATATTTAACAAAAGAATTATTATTCAGAATGGTTTTTCATTAGACAGTCACAGACATTGATCAAATCTGTGGAATCAATCAATTGTTTTGTGAAACAGACAATGAATGATCTGAATTATTATTTTAACCAATTAGTAATTAAACAAGTAATGTAATATTCAACAGTCATTTACAAACATCAATCTATGAATGATCTCTACAGATCTCTCGTCAACATTCTGTGCAAGCAGGCAGAGAGTCGTTTTATTGGGGGTGATAAATATCCTGCTGTGACCCTGCTGTGATTCTGCTCAGGGAAAGCAGCCCTGTCTATGCTCACGCACAAGTTGCCTCATATGCTTTGAATCTAACCTAAAGTCACAATCTATTCTTTTACTTTTAACAAACTATGCTTAACTTTCGTGATTCTGCGATCACAACTTTATCACAAAATGAAAATGAAAGAAAGGATTTGAAAGTGAGCTCCGCGCTCACTGCTGTGTGTGAAAATGAATGCACATGCGCGCGTCTCCGTGTGTGTAATGTTTGCACATGCGCGCGTTCCCCGTGTAAACTCCTCTGTTTTCCTAGTAACCGTACCTTTAAACTATTTAAAATACCCCGAGATCAATTCACTATATCTCTATCTTTATAAATACTATAATCTATGTGAATGGATTTATCTTTATGAGTAATGTAACAATCAAATTCAGCTTCCCTGCGTGTCTGTAGCCTGTTTGAATAGGCCAGAGGGAAGAAAGCAGGGGGGTCAATTTAACAACCCTTTGTTACTCACCCATCTCTTGAAGAAAGCCGCGGCCTCTGTTTTCGCTTTAATCAATCACTTAACACAACTTTGTTTTCACAAACAAATTACATTCACGAACGACACAGCAATATCAAGATTATCTTTCAATGCAGTTAAACTATTAGTTACCAAACTAAATCTCATTCAAATACTCATATGCTTTTTCCACTGTCTCTTCACAGAGATCCTAAAGGCCTCTTTGTGTCCGCGCGTGCCTGAGCGTGCGTGTTTTTGCTCCGCTGACAAAGGACAATGGCTCCCAAAATACTTTGATTTCTTAATCTATTACAATAATGCTCTTTCTTACAAAATAGACTTCACAGTCCAATTACACTTTATCAAATTAGGAATACTTGTTCCATAAACACAATTTTACACAATTTTACACAGACACACACGATATTCCATAATACCATACAAACACTATATTTACAAAAAACGAATTTCCAAATTCGGCCCTCACCAACCCCAGCTTAAAGATTATGAAAGGTTTGTTTCTATTCCAACAAGATACTCTACTTTAAGGTTGTTTTAGTCTCAAAGAAAATGTTTGAAAACACCGCTGTTCCACACAATCATACCTTTCTTGCAGCTTCAGTTTTCAAACGTAGATTTCCCCTTATAGACTCCGGGTTTTAGGCTCGCCATTTATGTTGTGTATTTATCTTATTGGTTATGAATCAAAGAACAGTTATTGAGTTTAAGACGATTTAATTAAAGTACAAAAACAGGGTAAACATATACCAACACTGGAGCCTGGTGTCTGTTCTCCTCTGCTGGGCTGGGCTGGTAAAGAGACCCCCCCTTGGGTCACACCCTTATTTATACACAATATGCAGATACAGTCACAGGCCATAGCCTATCACCTTCCCTAGAGCTGGTCAAGGGGTGAAAAGGGGCAGTCACCTGTGATGTCACTATGGCCTATAATCATTCCAGGAAGTCATTCCTCAGCTGACCATAGAAGAACAGTCAATGTCCTGAGCATATGATCGTCATACAACCCCCATCTTCAGTAGCACAGGCCCACACCATGTGTGTTTTAAGTACAAATAGACTACATAAATATGCAAATTATGCATTATCTACTTAAAATATGAGTTAATTTGCATATCTTTAAAGAACATTTGGACCACAGATTGGATAAAGACAGTAATTAATTACTATACATCCCTAGATTATTATTTGATGTGATAGACCTTGTTGGACCTTGTTGTTGGTAGTTTAATACCTTATCCCCCCTTAAAGTATGGACTGCTGTCATTTAAAATGTGTGTTAGCCTACGTTCTGTACGGGAGTGGACCCGAATGCAGGACACTGAGGCGGAGGCAGATGAACAGTTACATTTATTTAGCCCACAAGGCAGTGAAAGCTGTAGGTGTATGGAGTCCGGTGGTAGGTGTGGTCCAAAATTGGGAGATGTTTTCTGATTTCTGCCGGTCTCAACAAAGTTCTCCATGAGTCCAGGTTTTGGGGTGACACCAGGTTTGAGTGCGAGTCATCATCAGAGCAGTGGATGATGCTGTCCATCATCAGAGCAGTGGATGATGCTGTCCATGATCAGAGCAGTGGATGATGCTGTCCATGATCAGAGCAGTGGATGATGCTGTCCATGATCAGAGCAGTGGATGATGCTGTCCATGATCAGAGCAGTGGATGATGCTGTCCATCATCAGAGCAGTGGATGATGCTGTCCATGATCAGAGCAGTGGATGATGCTGTCCATGATCAGAGCAGTGGATGATGCTGTCCATCATCAGAGCAGTGGATGATGCTGTCCATCATCAGAGCAGTGGATGATGCTGTCCATGCCGCTTTCTTGGCAGGTTGCTGCTGCATTCACCTGAAGTTGGATCCATCATTAGACTTACACTTACTGCTGATGATGTGGGTCTCTGAAATAGAGGAATACATCTAGTTTGACATTAAATTACCAACTTTATTCTAAACTAAAATATTGTCAGGGTGCAGTAATTGGGGCAGATCTCATTACAACTTAGAGGGGCTACAAACAAAGAATCTTCTGTAAATTTAATGTAAGTTACATTAATATTACTACAATATAAAACCCTGTCTCAAGCCTGGGTACACAACAGGCTACTTTGCTAGTTTAGCTAGCTAACTAAAGTGTTATTAACTATAAATAATAATAATGCATTTTATTTGTATTGCACTTTTCATTCAAAAGAATCTCAGAGTGCTACAGAGTAAAAAAAACAAAAACATAATAAGTTAAAAACAAGAATGAACACAGTTCAACAGTCAAAGGCCTGTCTTAAAAGAGTCCAGGCTCTGTACTGCCCTTAGCTGGCTAGGAAGGCTGTTCCACAGGCTCTGTACTGCCCTTAGCTGGCTAGGAAGGCTGTTCCACAGGCTCTGTACTGCCCTTAGCTGGCTAGGAAGGCTGTTCCACAGGCTCTGTACTGCCCTTAGCTGGCTAGGAAGGCTGTTCCACAGGCACGACGCAGCCGAACAGAAGGCTCGGTCCCCCATGGTGCGGAGCCTGGTATTGGGGACCTGGAGGAGCAAACTGTTTGAAGACCTGAGGGTGCGGGTGGAGGTTTGTGGAGTGATGAGTTCTTGTAGATAGGGAGGTGCGTGTCCGTTGATGCATTTGTGGGTGAGAAGAAGGACTTTGTAGTCAACCCTGAATGAGACAGGGAGCCAGTGTAGTGAGTGTAGAACGGGGGTTATGTGCTTGTATTTGTGGACTCTCATCAGGATCCTGGCAGCGCTGTTCTAGATGTATGGCAGCTTCTGTATGCTTTTGCCAGGAATCCCGATGAAGAGCGGATTGCAGTAGTCAAAGGCATGGACAAGTTCTAAGTTTAATGTAGAGCTGTGTGTCATCAGCATAACAATGGAAAGACATCCCATATCTGGTGATGACACGACCGAGGGGGAGCATGTAGGTGATGAAGAGGATGGGGCCGAGAACCGACCCCTGTGGAACACCACAGCTAACAGGGAGAAGTCTGGACTTGCATCCTCCCAGTGAGACGTATTCAGTCCTGCCAGAGAGATAGGACTGAAACCACTTCAGTGCAGAGTCTGAGAGTCCAATGGTGGTGTGGAAGCGCTCTAGGAGGATAGTGTGATCCACCATGTCAAATGCTGCTGTCAGGTCCAGGAGGATGTCATCAGCAGTTCATTCGTCACCCTTAGCATAGCCGTTTCTGTAATGTGGGCTGAGCGAAAGCCTGACTGAAATCTTTCAAACAGGTTGTTGTGTTTGAGGTGATTCTGGAGTTGGGAAGCAACTTCCTTCACTAGCACCTTGGACAGGAAGGCAAGGTTGGCGTATGACTTGAGCAGAGCAGTGGGAATGGGGTCCAGGGCGCAAGTGCATGATTTCATTCCTCTAAGGATTTCCATAATGTGGCTCTGTTGAACCTCTGTGAAACATGGGAGAGATGGCAAACTCCCAGGCGAGGGGTTGGTAGCAGAGGGAGACAGAGAGGAAGAGCTGGGCATCAGAGAGCGAATGTTGTTGACCTTGGATCTGAAAAAGTCAATGAAGGCAAGGTATCTGCCTATGGTCCTAGCGGTCACCAGCAACTAGACTCACTCACTGAACATGTAACTACAGAGATATGTGAAACCTGGACATAAACAAAACCTTCAAAAAGGGTTTAGGCAAGGCAAGTTTATTTGTATCGCACATTTCATACGACAAGGACAATTCAAAGTGCTTTACGTACATTATATAAAGACAATACAGTAAGAGGAGTATAGTAAGATTTTTATTTTATTTTATGTTATGTTATGTATTGTATGTTTTATTATCCATATTCTAAAGGCTTGCTTAGATTAGTTTTAGATCTTTTTTTACTGATTAGATTTCTATTCTGGAAAGTTATGGAAATATTTTAAGTAGATCATGTATCATTTGTATATTTAAACATAAAAATTCAGAAAACAATAAATGTACCCATCCATGGGTTTGACCTTTCATCTGCCTCAGTGTCCTGCATTCGGGTTCACAAAAAAAAGAAGAAGAAAAAAAGTGCCCTGCCATATTCTGCTCCCCTTCGCGTGAGTCGCACGTAGCTCGGGCTGTGCTTGTGATAGAGACATGAGCCAGATGTTTTTTATGCGCCTGGGTCTCCTGAACAAGTAGAGACCAACCCCGAGTCGTTCAGAGCTGCCTACGCTGAGCTATGGTAACTTTCCCGCACCTACCGCATATTACCTCCGGAAAACCGCAAAAATTAGGCATTCACCGGTAGGGGGTAGGTGCGGGAAAGTTACCACAGCTCATCGTAGGAATCATTGATCGACTCAGGGTTGGTCTCTACGTGTTTAGGAGACTCAGGCGCATAAAGAACATGAAAGGGCTCATGTCTCTATCACAATCACAGCACAGCTACGCGCAGGGGTGAAAGTGGTTTGAGTTTCTTACAGGAACTATAGGCTACTACCCCAACCTTCATCGTTTCATATTGTTCTCCTCCTGCCCCCAGCTTCATGCATCCCTGAACACACACATCGTGGTGTTGGTGTCGAAATTAGAAACACTTTAGGGCTGCCAAGTTTCACCAAAAGTTTGGAGTGAGAGTTTTTGGTGGTGGAGCGACCCAAAACTGTGCACGTTTTGATAGCGGCGGCCCCTCTCTCCCACACAATTATTTGTGCTAGTTTCCTGCAATTTTAAACCAGCACAAGAAATGAAAATAATTGGAACATTTTATAAAACAAGAGAAATGCAGATAATATATCTTAAGTCTTAATAAACAAATACAGTAGCCTACAGAGTCTAAAACTAAATTGGGCCTCATCAAGTGAACTCAACCCCTTGGTCAGCAGCAGAAAGACCCTTGGTCATCATCTTATATACAGTGCATTGCTCATAGATGGCTATCATGTTATACAGTACATACCAGGGTTTTTCCTGGGTCAGAATCAAGCCTTGGAGGTTGATGTTGTGCGCGCGCAGTGCGCCCAAATTTTCTTTGAGGGACCCCCAATTGTTGTATTTGTATTGTAAATTGTAATTATTAATAATAATAATAATAATAATAATAATACGATGCGATTTGAAAGTACCAGTAGGCTACCAGATACGTATGCACATATTTTGCTACCAGGGTTGCCAGATGGAATTGACAATTTCCAGCCCAACCAGTCTAAAAGCTGCCGAATCCACCCGTCCAGTGTGACCAAAAGTAGCCCAATCTGGCAACACGGCTTGCTTATGGAAGCATATAGTGGACTAAATTCAAATGTTAATGCAATTTGAGATTGCATTTGCATGTTCCACTTTTGCATGCATTCTTTCAGACAATATTCAAATTCAAATGCAATTCTAATGAGCGGATGTGTTTCCTAGAACATATAAATGCAATTGCTAATCACATTATTGCATTACAATTTGAATATTGACTCAAATAACGCAGGCAAAAGTGGCAAATGAATATGCTATTTTGGGATTTCATAGTAATTTTCACATTAGAATGAAAATTTGAATGTTGTCAGCTACAAAGCGGATGTGTTTACTAGAACATGTAAATGCAATTGCGTATCACATTATTGCATTACAATTTGAATATTGACTCAAATAACGCAGGCAAAAGTGGCAAATGAATATGCTATTTTGGGATTGCATAGTAATTTTCACATTAGAATGAACTTTTGAATTTTGTCAGCTACAAAGCAGCGCATGACTTTGAAAATTAAACGTCAAATGGCTTTGCATTATCTTTTTAATATTGACAGCGAATGTGCACATCAGGTACATGAAAATGAAAATGCATTTGAATTTGAATATTGTCTGAAAGAATGCATGCAAAAGTGGAACATGCAAATGCAATCTCAAATTGCATTAACATTTGAATAAAGTCCACTATATGCTTCCATACGGCGCGACTGTAATCCCGGTCGGACTGTCTCAGTGCCCACCCAACCACGTCGAGTCGCGTCTACTGTAAAGCGGGTTAACGTGTCCTTTTCAAAGGTATTAAAATAGACGCAAGGAAACATAACGTCAACCATGTGTTTCCTTGTTGGAAATTATGGATCGTGAATCGCGATTGCTTCTGCACTCTGCAGCAATCGGATTTTGATTGACAGGCAGCTGCATCTCTTCCCCCAACGGCGTTCCGGCACAGAAAGTCTTGCCGGAACGCAGCACCGGACCGTTCCGGCCCACTTTCACCTATGGCTACGCGCGAATCATGCGAAGGGGAGCAAGATATGGCAGGGGACTTTTTCTGTCAAAACTCCGGTTTTGAAGAAAAGCACTCCATACCTTTAAGAGGTGATAACCACTAATAAGCTGCCAAACCAAAAGGTCTAATAAGCTGCCAAACCAAAAGGTCTATCATATCAAAACATAATCTAGGGATGTATAGGAATTAAAAAATCACATCTAGAATTTGCCCAGAATTTGGTAATTAAATGTTCAATTTTGGGGTTTGGCCGAAGGACTATGGGGTCCATTTGACCCCTGTGAGTAAAGAAAAGTGTTCTATCTTTGCACTTGGTCAAATTTCAGGACCCTCCTTTCATGACTTGTCCTAGATATGTGAGTTCTACCACCCCAGTATCCTTACATTTTCAAAATCACCTCAGGATAAGCTAGTGTAAAGCTATTTTGCCGTTTTTCTGTGTAGGAGGCAGGCTAATTTACAAGCGGCCAACTAGTGGCCGTGTGTGTGTAAATAGCAGCTTTCCATTGTAATGAGGTGGCTCTTATAGTAGGTAAAAAAAAGGCATGGCTGTTCTAGTGTTAATATGCAAGCTGATTCTTTTCTTTTCAAAACTTGAGTTCAAAACTTGATGTTCTTTTTAGGTTTCTTCTTCTAACCCATTACGGTTAGAGTGTTATATAAACTCATAAAAACCAACCAAGAGGTTGAGGTGAAGTAAGTTTTCTTTTGTGTTCTTTTGTGTTGTGCTGCACAATTCTACAGTTCTGTTAGTGGCTAGAACATGGGTCCGCCCACTCCCCTCCTCCTCCAGCTCTGATTGAGTGAGAGGGGTCATGTGGTCATGAGCACTTCCTGGTTTTGGCCCTCTGCCCAGGTCTATATCCAGCAGCAGGGCTGCGTTGTGTCTTCTCTCTAGCAGATAGCAGAGATGTCACAGAGAAAACAACACACACACACACACACACACACACTGAAAGGCCAGGCTGTTCACACACACACACACACACACACACACGCACACACACACACATACATACACACACACATATATACACATACACACACACACACACACACACACACAGGCCTCACACACACACAGGCCTCACACACACACACACACACACACACACACACACACACATACACACACACATATATACACATACACACACACACACAGGCCTCACACACACACATACACACAGGCCTCACACACACACACACACACACACACACACACACACACAGGCCTCACACACTATGATGTGGGTCCTGATAGGATTCAACTGAGCAGAATAACTCAGGTGGACGTGTGTCCTGCTGTCTGACTGACTGACTGACTGACTGACACTGATTGACTGTCTAACTGACTGACTGATTGACTGACTGACTGACTGGTTGACTGACTGACTGACTGACTGACTCACTCACTCACTGACTGACTGACTGACTGACTGACTAACTGGCTGGCTGACTGACTGACTGACTGGTAAACTGACTGACTGACTGACTGGTAGACTGACTGACTGACTGACTGACTGACTGATCGACGGACTGACTGACTGACTGACTGACTGACTGACTGGCTGACTGACTGATCGACGGACTGACTGACTGACTGACTGACTGGCTGACTGGCTGACTGACTGACTGACTCATCCTCTGAGACATGAGACTGGAAGCTGTTGAACACAAGCCTACATGGATACGACTGCTTCAAAACTTACATAGAATTGTCCTTCCTTCCCTTTGACCTTTCATTGGTCATGGAAATGTTGAAATCTGGGATTGTCAGTGATTTGGTGCTTATACTGTCAATGAACCTTGCACTACTGATGTTTACATTATTACTTTTGCTCATATTCAAGCTCAAATGTTGTTGCTGTTGTGGTTGTTGTTGTGGTTGTGGTTGTGGTTGTTTTTGTGGTTGATGTTGCTGTTGTGGTTGTTGTGGTTGCTGTTGTGGTTGTTGTTGTGGTTGTTGTGGTTGTTGTGGTTGTTGTTGCTGTGGTTGTTGTTGTTGTTATGGTTGTTGTTGTGGTTGTTGTTGGGGTTGTTGTTGTTGCTGTTGTTGTTGTTGTTGTTGCTGCATTTGTGGTTGTTTATTGTTCAACATTGTGGTTGTTGTTGTGGTTGTTGTTGTTGTTGTGGTCGCTGTTGTTGTTTATTGTTCAACACTGTTGTGGTTGTGGTTGCTGTTGTGGTTGCTGTTGTTGTTTTATTGTTCAACATTGTTGTTGCTGTTGTTGTTTTATTGTTCAACATTGTTGTTGTTGTTGTTTTATTGTTCAACATTGTTGTTGTTGCTGTTGTTGTTTATTGTTCAACATTGTTGTTGTTGTTTTATTGTTCATTCACACAATGACAGAGCTGTCCTCTCCTCTCCTCCCCTCCCCTGGTGTCTCCAGATGGCCGGTCGTCCGCGGCCCATCTGCCCCGCTCCCTGGCTGCAGATGTCTCCGGCTCCCTGGTCCCTCTGATGGGGGAGCGCAAGGCCTCGGCCTCCGTCCACTCCAGCCAGCCGGTCCTCTTCACCTTCGACGTGCCGCTGCGCCACGCCCACCACGGCTCCCTGTCCAACAGCGCCCCCCAGGACTACCTCCTCCTCCACCAGTGCATGAGCAGGAAGTCGGAGAGCGTGAGGTAAGGGGTCACAACCTTCTTGTTTCTTACTATGAAGGTGTTCTGTTCTACGAGCTGGGAGACACTGTGATCCATGGATCTGATGTGTTTTGGTCCTCATATCGGCAGTCAATCAGACGTGTGTGTGTGTTTGCGTGTGTTTGCGTGTGTGTATGTGTGTGTGTGTGTATGGAAGGTGTGTGTGTGTGTGTGCGCGTGTGTGTGTGTGTGTGTGTGTATATGGAAGGTGTGTGTGTGTGTGTGGAAGGTGTGTGTGTGTGTGTGTATATGTATGTTAATGTTAATGTTAATGTTAATTTTATTTATAATGCGCCCCCCATCCAACTTTTACATCGGCCCGGGGCGCAGCCCGGGTAAAGGAACAGATAAAGACAAAGACAAGGAACACAGAAAGCAATCAGACACAGATGACTTAAACGTAAATCTCAGGCATACCATTCACAACAAATAGGGAGTAGACTTAGGGAATATCATTTAGGAAGAGGTGGGTTTTTAACTTGGCTCTAAAGGAGTCCAGAGTGGGGGCAAACTTGATGGCAGAAGGGAGCGCGTTCCACAGGGTCGGTGCTATCACCGCAAAGGCACGGTCACCCATCCTCTTGAGGTTGGTACGTGGGACCCTCAGGCTGAGTTGGGCATCGGATCTGAGCCTGGGTCTGGGCCTTGAGGAGGTAGACTGGTCCAGGAGGTCCTTGATGTAGGGTGGGGCGAGACTGTTGAGAGCTTTAAAAACAAAGGTGCAGATTTTGAACTTCACTCTCTTCTTCACTGGGAGCCAGTGAAGGGAGATGAGGACAGGGGAGATGTGGTCCCTCATTTTGGTGCCTGACACCAGCCTGGCAGCGGCATTTTGGACTAGCTGCATGCGGTAGATGGTCTTATCAGGAAGTCCAGCATAGAGTGAGTTGCAGTAGTCAAGCCTAGATGAGATTAGCATGAGGACGACCCTCCTCAGGTCGCTGGGGGTGAGGAAGGACTTGATCTTGGCTATGATGCGTAGTTGGTAGAAACATGCCTTCACGACGGAGCTCATATATGTGGAAGCTGTGTGTGTTGTGTGCGTGTGTGTGTGTGTGTGTATGTGTGTGTGTATGTGTGTGTGGAAGGTGTGTGTGTGTGTGTGCGTGTTAATAATGATGCCGTTCTGAGCAGGGCTGTACAGTAAGGGTCGCAGGGTCGCAACCTTTAGGGCGTCTGTGGGGCGGGTAGTTCTGACCCTGGAAGTGTTCTATGGAGTGTACTATGGAGTGTTCTATGGAGTGTTCTATGGTTCAGGAGAAACTGTCATCCATGGAGCAGATGAGTTTATATGTGACACGTTCTGGTGTTTTGGTCCGCATGTCGGCAACCGATCAAAATGTTTAGACTTTTCTGTTTGAAACACGGAACTACGTTTCAACGTTGTTGAGAATCACAACACAAACTCGCTAGTCAAGCCAAAATACTGCAACAAAGCAATGGATTGGGTGAGTAATCCCCACTGCTACCTAGTTAACTAGAACACTACTTTACATTGTTAGCAGGCTCACTAAACACGCTGCGTTAGTTGACTAGCGACGCGTCGTTGGTTTTCAACAACGCAGAAATGTATTCACATTTTTCTAAAGAAAAGTCTGATCATTGGTGTGTGTGTGTCTGTGTGTGTGTGTGTGTGTGTGTGTGGAAGGTATGTGTGTGTGTGTGTGTGTGTAAGGTGTGTGTGTGTGTGTGTGTGTGTGGAAGGTGTGTGTGTGTGTGTGTGTGTGTGTCTGTGTGTCTGTGTGTGTGGACGGTGTGTGTGTGTGTGTGTGTGTGCATATGAGCGTGCGTGTGCGTGTGCATGTGTGTGTGTGTGGAAGGTGTGTGTGTGTGTGTGTTAATAATGATGCTGTTCTGAGGAGGGCTGTACAGGAGGTGATGGATGAGGTTGAGGCTGTAATTCATCACCTCCAGAGGTTTGGACTTCCCAGTAGAATCGCCTGTTCAGCCACAGGGACCTGAACAACGTTGTCACATAAATCTATTTATCTTTTCACTAGTCCCCCAGAACCGCTGGGACCAGCAGGAAAACAAACCACACAATCCGTCTGGTCCGACTGTATGCAGATATACAGTCTGTCATCCCTCTCTCCACCTCCTGATCCATTCGTTCAGATTCTCTTAACACTAGAACAGCCATGGGTGGGGTCATTAACACTAGAACAGCCATGGGTGGGGTCATTAGGGCTGTCCCAAACGACTATTTTTCTAACGATTAATCTAGCGATAATTTTTTCGATTTGTCGATTAGTCTAACGATTATTATTTTTACTGTTCGATTAATGTATCACTTAATTTTCCCAAAATAAATGTCAAAAACTTCTCTTATTAACATTTCAGTATTTTATTCAATTATTCTTGTACAAATATATAAATTAGGCTTCTGCACTGCAGGGCAATATTCCACAACAAAAAATATCCTCTCTTTCTTACAGTCCAACATAAAATATAATATTATAAAATATAAGTTCACTTCAAATAAAAGGAAAAGTGCAAGTAATGCAGTAGGCAAGTTCAAGTCATTTTCAGGAGGAATACCAAAATAAATACCAACATAAAATCCTCTAATTAGTGCAATTCGAGTGAAATTCTAACCGGAATACCGTAACTATACCTCTCAGTAACAATAACGATCTCAGTAACAATATAACATTCTCCCCCTCTCTCTCTCCCCCCCCTCCTCTCTCCCCCCGCCTGCCTCCTGGTTATTATTATTATTATAGGTCAGTGTTTCTCAAAGTGTGGGGCGGGCGCGTCGCGAGAGACAGTTAGGAGGTCAACAAGTTACAGTATCTTAGCTGTTCATAATGATGGCTTGTCTAACAGGGACACTGACAGGGAAAGGGAAAAGAAAAACGACAGAAAATCACAATACTTGAGAGTAGGGATGCACCGAGCCTTAACCGCGCCATTGATGTACGACTGTGTCGGAGATCTCCGGTCGATAAAAGCTCTCATGATTATACTACTATCTAGTATACTAGTATACCAGTGGTGTGCAGTCAGGTGAGGCAGGGTAGGCAGTGCCTCACCCAGGCATTTAAGAAAGAAAAAGAATATCAGTCTTTTTAAAATATTTTTATTTATTTTTCTCATTATTCTTAACTTTAATGTGTAAAAATGTTGTTAAAATAAAATTAAATGATGTAAAATGTGTTGTTTTAAAAATATACTGCATGCCCTGGCACCAGGAGAGTTTGCTCCCAAAGCTAGCTGATTGCTGGCGAGAGGCTGAGGCAGACTGTGCTTGTGCCTCTATGTGCTATGCGAAGTGATAGACCAACTGTTTCGTAGGTTTGCGCATGCGTAGTCTGTTCTCACATTGTCTTCATTGATGGACGTTGAGGCACCGTGCAGGCTGCCTCTGACAGCATGATTGACAGTTTGCGTTTGGCTTGCCGTAGCGGCATCCTCTGCTGTTCGCGCCGCGGTTCTACATTTCCCCAGCAGTAGCTCCATCAATCGTGGGAATTATGTCGAACTTTTACATTTGATGGCAGAAAAGGATGAGAAATTAGCCGAACATTTGCCTACGCATGTTACATGGTTAAGATAATGTAGGCTATTGCGTGCCGGTTCAAATGCTGTAAATCCTGTGTTGTTGATGCAGGTGAATTTATATTGTCATTGAGCTGTTTTGCGTGCTGCTGTAAATCCTGTTGAGATGCAGGTGAATGTAGGCAATGCCATACAGGCTGTTGCGCTACGCTATGTGTAGTTATGAGATAACAATACATGACATTTTTGACCAGCTATTTGATAGTATAGTATATATGGGCTATGTGATTGACTTTATAGTATAGTATATTAGCCTACATTACATTACAGTCATTTAGCCGACGCTTTTATTCAAAGCGACTTACAATAATTGCATTTAACGTAGGAGTGTACTGCTTTTTTAAGGCAAAATGAAGAATAGCAAACAAAAAATACAATAGGTGCTTAACAGGGAGGATTCTGGTAGTAGGCCTACTTCTTGAAGAAGTGAGTTTCGAGCCTGCGTTAAAAGATATAAGGGCTATTGATTGCCTTTATAGTATGCGCTATGCCATTTGAAGTCTGGCTGCTGCGTTAATCGCATGTTTTTTTTAAATAGCTCACTGCCTACCCAGCCAATGACCTCACTGCACGTTACTGTAGTATACATACTATCGCATGTGCGGAGTCCATACTCCACCCACTTTACAGCACAGTCGGAGTTCGGCCATTCCGTGTTCCGTGTGAATGTTCGCCAATGTGAGACGTTAATTTTTTATGACGCGATCAAACAGTGTAAGCAACCCATGCTGTTCTGTAAATGAGACGAGCATTGAGTGATGACTACCTACTGCCAAGTAATATAATTATAGCAAACATGCCGGCAGTTTGGTATCTGTTCTCTGACTCTGAACGACAACAAGAGGCACATTCTGATATTATATACTTCCGGTTTCGTTTTCGCGTCTTCAAAATAAAAGCGCGAGTTAAGCGTTGTTGAAAATCAATGACACGTCGCTCGTAACTGGTCGCAGCCATGTTGTTTATTTGCAACGCACCGACGCACATTACGCAAGTCGACGTATTGACGTAGTCGATTACGTCGACTATGTCGACGCGTCGTCCCAGCCCTAGGGGTCATTAACACTAGAACAGACATGGGTGGGGGGGTCATTAACACTAGAACAGCCACGGTTGGGGTCATTAACACTAGAAC
Source organism: Nansenia antarctica (assembly GCF_963989245.1). NCBI lineage: Eukaryota > Metazoa > Chordata > Actinopteri > Argentiniformes > Microstomatidae > Nansenia > Nansenia antarctica. The sequence goes on from NC_137674.1 coordinate 85,815,703, forward strand.
AGCCGTGGGTGGGGTCATTAACACTAGAACATCCATGGGTGGGGTCATTAACACTAGAACAGCCATGGGTGGGGTCATTAACACTAGAACAGCCATGGGTGGGGTCATTAACACTAGAACAGCCATGGGTGGGGTCATTAACACTAGAACAGCCATGGGTGGGGTCATTAACACTAGAACAGCCATGGGTGGGGTCATTTGTCCCATGTGAGTAAAGAAAAATGTTATATCTTTGCA